>NW_009919782.1:0-23209 GCF_000696875.1 Nestor notabilis
CCTCAATTTACAGAGGTAACATGTTTGCTAGGGTAGCACATGAGCGGCTTTAAATGCTTTAGAAACTCCATGGGCGAATTTCACCCCTTCGATTCAGGGAAGACCTGATACAGGGGATGCTTCCTTGTGTACATCTCCCCTGACAAAGGGTGAACGTTCCCAGAGCCCCTGGATATACAGAAAGGTAGTGTCAGTATTAACTTACGTATGACAGCAGTTTCTACTTAAGTTTTTTTTCTTGCTCCTGCGTTTATTTATTCAGAAAAGACTGCTTTTAAAGTAGTATTTTAAACCAGATTTTTTTAATTATTAGTTTTAAATCCATGTGTTTCTCTCAATGGCTTTCTGTTGCTTTGCAGCCCAAACTAAAGGTGTTCATTTCGCGTGTTGTTTTAGTAGAGATCAGGTATTGGAATTTGTAGGTCAGCAGTCGTGAAAGTAAATTCCAGTGAGGCTCATTAAGTATAAAATAGGTGCCATATACTGAATTACAGGTACTTGTCATAACAGAGGTACAGGTCCATAACAGAGTTATTGGACCGAAGTATTTTGTTGTGGACAGAAGGCAGCTGCAGAAAACTGTCAAAGTTTTGGTGAAGATGTGTTGTCCAGTCATGTTTCAACAAAACAGAGGAACGCTGCTGAAAAGCCACCAAGAAAAAAGCACTTGATGCATGGGTCTGTAAGGCCTCCTTGTGGCCTGCTGTAAATTCCCTTCCTCTGTTATCTCTGGTTTTCATCACTGTCAGGTCAATTGATTTAAATCACTGTAGCAGCAGAAAATTGATTACCGGAATGGCGGAAGAACTCTTCCAATTTAGTGTGTTGAATCAGCTTGTGGAAAAGGGTTTGCTGAGTGGCAGAACCAGAGCACAGGGTGGGGAACAGAACTGACCAGAGAGTAAGGAGAGAAGGAAAAGCAGAAGAAGTTTGAATTTGGAAAGCAGTGAGATGGGAATGTCATTTCAGTGACAGTAAACAGGTCAGCTCAGTTGCAGGTCAAGTTGCAGTTCTAAGAGAAAGGAAAAACCAAACTTAAAACCCCAACAGATTCTATAATACATTTCCTAGCTGAAACTACTTCCAAGAGTCCACACTTTATCAACCTCCTTCAGTCAAAAGGGATTACATTGGTTTTAACACAATCTGAGAAATAGATTGCTATTTATCCTGGTGTGTAGTCTTGAGATTTTTGTGAAGCCTTTCTAAAAAGTGGAAAATCTCCAAAATTCAATGAAATAGCTTATAGCACCTCACTCACAAAGACACTGAAAATAACAGGAGTGTTTAAACTACTTCATGTTGCTCATTATTTTAAATGATGTTCCATATCATATTGTTTGCATGTGAATTATATAAAATTGAGGTATGTAAATGATATTCCCCTATGACTTTTTTGAAACCAGAGGGTGTATGACAGTGAATAATAACTACGTGAAATTTGTAGAAAATAAAAGGCTATATGGAAAATAATAAGAGCATATTGCTTTGTGCTTAATAGGGAACATACTGATGTTGGGAAAAGATGGTGCAGTTTTCCTGCTTTTCTGCTTTTACAGAAGCTGATGTTGCGAGCTGGGAAAAAAAACCAAACAAATGTGTATCTGGTGATTGTAAATCTACCAAAGATTATTCACAGTGAGGGAGAGACCACCTCTTTTCTTTCTCCCCTCCTTCTTTCCCTGACATCCATTCACTCTAGAGTCTTTTTAAGGTGGCTTTCACTGTCTCATGCTCTTGTAATGGAGGATTTTGCTGTGTCCCTTTGAAAGAGATGTGTACAATCAAAATTCTCTGAGGATTCACTTATCAGCTTGTCACACCTGACAGTTCTGGTTGCGTGGTTGTCATGGTTTAAGCTACCTTTACAAGAAGCAATCCCTCCCTCCTATTCTGCCTCCTCTCCATTTTATTTCTGTCTCGGGAGCTGCAGAGGAGAAGGTGAAAATGGAAATGCTTGGTCATCGTACTCTCAGGTTAGGTTAAAAAATCAAAATGGAAACACAAATGTTGAGAGAATCAAGTCGTCATCAACTGCATTATGCTGATATGGTATCTCAGTTGAATTATTCATAGAGTTAGTTGTGCAGCATAATAGGAAGAGGAAATTAAGGAACAGCCTGTAATGAAGATGAAGCAACCATAGAAAAGGGGGCAGGGAATCAATAAGACATTATTTCCTTTCCTCTCCTATGAAATAACTTTCTGTCTGGCAAAATGATCTTCTGAATGTATGGGAACAACATTCCACACAGCTTTTTCCAAAAGGTAACTGTGGACAGGAAGTGGTGTTAATGATACCTAGCAAACATAAAAGCCTAATTTTCTCTTACCTCACTCAACCTGTAGCTGTTTATCCAGACCATCAAATTGTAAGTTTTGAACATAAAAGTTTAAAGTATGTTTTCTTACCTGAAACTACCATTTTGATTTGATAGTATCTTACACCCAGTCAGTGTTATACTTGCAGAGTAGGTTTGACTATACAAGGCAAATGAAGATAATGAAGAGTCAGGTCCATCAACTATGATGAGAAATAACATTGTTTCAGCTGTTGATTGATAGCAACAGTTTTAACTTGAAAAAGCATTGCCAATGGTTTAACTACATGGAAGGGCAAACTATGACATTTCATTGGTGAAATAGTGTCATTTCCAAATACAGGCAAGATCCACATCACTCTGTGAGCTGCCCTGGGGTGATGGCAAAGTGCAGACGCTGAGAGGGAGTCAGTTGTGTAGCTGTGAGCTTGCTGTGCCATGCTGACCAAGGAAGGACCAGCACCTCCTGTGCACAGCTCGCTAGTGATTGCAGGAGTGGACTCATCGTTTCTCATATCCTGTGCCTTTTCACTTTCTGATGTGCTTTGATTATTCTGTACCCCTCTACTTGCTCTTAACAGAGGGCTTCTTGTTGGCTGTCTCTCCTTCACATAAACACTTTTGTCTGAGTTAGCATTGCATGAAATCCAAAAAGTGATGGGCCAGCTTCTCTGCATCTATTGTCAGTGGCTAAATACTATAAAATTGGTTATGAATTTAGAATGCATTTTTGTCATAAGCCTATGGAAATGAATTTTTATATTCAATTACATTTAAAAGATCTGTTTTGAGTTGTTAGAGAGATTTTGCCTTTAAGGCAAAACTGTCTTCTTAGCAATGTTGACCTTCTGTTGAAACCAGAATCATAAAGGTCACAGTGCTCAATACATACCAGTAGTTCACTGTGCAGAAAGCATCTCTTTGAAAAGGCAGCAATGAAAAAGCAGAATACATAAAATTTCCGACAGGATGTTTTGTTGCCTTTGGCTGTAATTTATTAAAAAGTACAAAAATAAACCTTAAAAAGAGAAAGACAAAGTGATTTGTCATTATTTGTTGATCTGAATTTATGTGCAATCAATATCCAGAAAGCATCCATGACGATGGTAATGACTTTTGAAAGTGATTTTAATGGTATCAACAGCTAATCATCTGAAATTTAATCTTGAAAATGAGTTACTGGCAATTTTTCTTCTTTAAAATGCACAAATTATTTTATCAGGAAATGAAGAATATGAGCAGGTGACAACAGCACAAATTGCAAATGGGCAACTTCAACACAGAATTAATATTTCAATCTGTATCCTGACATTTGTTAACTCAAATTGTATGGATGATACCTGGGGTAACAAACATGTCTCAGGAGACCTAATGGAATGAATCCATAACTAAGATTAGATTATGACCAGTTTTACATACCACATTTGTGTTTTTCATTTGACCAAGTGTAGTCTTGTTATTCTTCCAATTATGGGGTTTTTTGCTAGTTGGTAATACAAGCTCTGCAGAGCATGCAGCAATGTACCACTTCTAAATTTATTTTCTATGTACTGCATTGTAAATTTTTAAGAATGTGCAGGGCTAAATACTTTTATGAAGCAGAGTATTATGGCCTGCTGCAAAGAAGATAAAGACTGTTCTATTTTGCAGAGACAATGTTTTATTTCTTCAATCTAAATCTGTTACCGTTCTGCAGCAAATGCAGCAGAACACCTTAACGTGTTTAAGTACACCCTGAAATTTACTTGGAATCAATGGAATTTAAGATGTTCTTTAACTGTCTGGCTGATAATTAAAAATATATGCTTGCTGTGCATTTATGGAGACAAGGATATTGTGTTGGGAGAGTGTCAAATGCTTTGCACAAGTCCAGGTATACGATATCAGTTGCTCTTCCCTTATCCATCGTAGAAGGCCACTGAATTTGTCAGACACAATTTTCCCTTAGTGAAGCCATTTGGCTGTCACCAATCACCCCCTTTTTGTCCATGTGCCTTAGCTTAGTTTCTCCATGATCTTGTTGGGCGCTGAGGTGAGACTGACTGGCCTGTAGTTCCCTGGGTCTTCCTTTATTCCCTTTTTAAAAATGGAGGTTACATTTCCCCTTTTCTGGTCAGCAAAATGAGAGTGTTCAGAGAGACAATTAATGCAGAGTATCTAAAAAAGTGCAAACGTGTACTCAGGCTACCTTGCAATAATTTATATAAACATGAAACATGCTCTTCTAAGCAGGGGCTGCCACACCGTCACCTGACTACTCTGTTGTGTGGTCTGAGAATCTCATCTGCAGGACTTGGTTGCTAATTGGTCATTTCCCTTTGGCCCAGTCCTGGAGTAGTATTTCCAAAACTATAAAATCCTTAAAAAGGGCTAGAGTCTCAAAATTTGGAGTCCTCCTTTGACACTAAGCCTTTTTGGCTGCCACTTAAGTAAGCATTCTAGAGTGCTTAACTTGGAAAGAAATATTCTAGTTATGTGAGCATTGTATTAAGTATATTGGGTTTAGGTTTCCATCATGTCGGTGGTTTCATGATCTTGAGACCTACTTCCATTTTATCCTGTCTCTGCATGGGAGACATTACTTGTTTTGTTACAGGTTTTGTTACTTGTCAAGAGACATCTCTATTTTCAGTTTGCTAGCTGTTAAAAATTAACTTTGGAGTATGTTTTATTTATTAACACAAACTGATGTGATTCCCTCTATCTTTCCCTTCAAAACTCTAGTCATTGAAGGCCTACAGAGTTCAGAAATATGTATATATGTACTTCCTTAAACTAGTGGGTTAGAAATTGATATTTTACTAACTGATATGTTGTTTTGTATGTTGGAGGAGGATATTCTTTTCCTTATTTCTTTTTCTGTGAAGTGTGAATAGTATTTCTGGTAAAGATGATGTCATTTTCAATAAAACTACCTGTTAGAATCCTCCTCATCCTCACAACTGCATAAGTGGATGAATTTGATTAGTATAATCAAGTAACATAAGACTCATCTGCATTCTATTCTGTGAACTGATAGAAAAATATAGCCCAAACAGAAGATAAACAAAATTTGCAACATTGAGAGTTGCCTTAGAATAGCCTCACAGTATCTTAGGATGTCTGGGGGAAAAGTTATTAATGTGATGAGAGGGGAAATACTAGCAGTAGAAGTTCCTACTTGAAAGCAAATAATAAACCAAAGAATGTATTGAGTAAGCAGAATTATAAGGATTCTTTAGAGTGGAAGGAGGCCTGGTTTTTGGGGAGGGGGAGTTTGGCTTTTATTTAAGTGCTGACAAAATCTATCCTTGTGTTGTATTGAGATGTTATGTGCAAAACCAATTAGCAGAACTGCACCCAGAGTGACGTATTGTCCAGGCACATTTTTAACCTATAAGGCAACATTTAAAAAGTAGTGAGTGGACAAAATTGGATCTCAGCACCAGGCAGTTGTAGCTGTCCTTGAGATAAACAGAGTAATGGGACAGGGCCATGGCCCTTTGCCTGGCTGGCTAAAAATGAACACTGTACACACTTCATATGCATCCCTCTCTTCAATGTGTGGGAGGAGGCAAAAATCCACAGGGGAACAGATGCTTTGTTTTTGTCCCTCTCACAGCACCCTCCCAGGTTCCTCCCTGCCCTTCACTTGCTGAAGCTGCAGGCAGTAGTCAATAGGCCTCAGTTTAATTCTCAGTACCTATATGATGGGAGCAGGTCTACGGATGTAGCTGAGAATTAACTGGTCTTTTAAAGTAAATGGTTCATTTGTGATTCAGACTTTTATATAGTTAAAAAAAAAAAAGCCCCAGATTTTTTAATATATATTTATTTACTCATAATAAAGGGGAAAAAAAAATCTTGCACCTCATGGCTGATATTTCTCATTACTTTGGTAAGAATCTTCCTGAAGTAGAGGTTCAAGTCTTACTTCAGGGGGGTATTGTGCTATGAAACTGATTCACAGCAAGTGCCTAAAAGTACCAAGGAAAATAAAGGAAAGAGAGACTCTTATTTCATTCACTATGCGTATTTTATAAGAAGTTAGAGATTGGGTTGTTTGTGGGGGTTTTTGGTCAAAAAAGTGTTTCTTTCTAGTTGTGCAGCATTCTGTTTCTCGTTGGGGGTTGCTGGGTTTGGTTGAATTTTTTTTTTCCTCCAAATTCTTTCCATGTGCAAATGCAATGTTGCATCTGTCTTTAGGATGATGATTTATAGTAGAAACTTGCTGAGCTTTGATTGTAGGAATACAGTGAAAGTGTTTTACTGAGGTACTCTGAGGCTTTGAAATGAGTATTGATGTTTATTAATGCAATATTCCCTGGTTTGGAAAGAGGTTAACAGTGGCTCTTCAGTTCACATCACATTACAGTCAGATTGCATCTGAAATCTCAGATTGCTTTGTTTTGCCTTCGAACAGACATTCAAAATGCAGGTCAGGAACGTTAAGGGCTTGTTGGATAGTGTATGGTTCAGTGGTGGTGAGGCATGTTGTGGGGCTGATTCTTCTCTTGACTTGAACTAAATCACGTGGAACCTCTCTTAAACCAGAGGTATTGTAACAATGCAAAATGAGCGTGAAAGGGTAGTCAAGCATGGAAACTTTCTACAGGCTGTTCCCTGTTACTCACTCATTTCTTCAGCATGTGAGGTGCTGAAGCCAGGTACAGTGCCAATAGGACATGTATCGTGATGGCAGAAAGGGAATGAGGAAATACCACTGCCCTGCTTCCTCTGCTAAGCAGTCTGATTTCAGCTATGTGTTATAGATTTCCAAAATATATCTTGAAGTATAAATTGCTTTAAACATTTTGTGGTTTCATATTGTGATAAATACATATGATCTGCATATTTGACTTTAATATTTTGCCTTGCTTTCATAAGAACAAATATGCATATCCAGCTATTACTGATATGTGGTTATATTCAATAACTAAATCTGTGCAGAAGGCCACACATTAAAAAAAATAATCTCAATATTAAATGTCTTTTTTAGTATGTCCTTTCTCCTAATCCACTGTGTCTTTCACAGCCCTTCTTCTCTCTGCATTTTAACTGTAAAACATGAATGCCCCTCATCCTTTTATCCACCAAGTCACTCTGGGCTGTTAGGGTCCTGGAGCTTCTCATGTTTTCTTTGCTTTGTAAGAAAGCTTTTCCTATGTCCCTGTCTTATGAACACCTTTCTGCCCTCAAATTCTTTTGTTAAGATTTATATTGATCTTTGTGCTGGTCTTCCCTTCATTCTTGTGCCAGGACAAAGCCTGCTATCCAAGCAATTGCTCTCATTCCCATTTCTAGACTCCTGCCTTTCCTCAATTCGAAACAAGTGCTAACTAATATGACAGTGAAGCATTCAGTCATATAAATGGTAGACTTCCTGAGACTGTGCTCTGTGCAGTGTCTGTTAGTGACTTGCAGGAACAGATCTGCAGTATGGAACAGAGCCAGAGAAGCCATGAAGAATGGAAAATGTCCAGGCTGGCTAAGCAAATTGGATTGTGTAGAGCAAAGATTGGAATGTGTGAGAAAGTAAGATAGACTTTTCTTAAAAAGGAAAAAAAAAGTGCAGAACCATTGTTAGCTGTTCTGTCAATCTTCATTTCCTACTGTTATAACTGCATTTCTTCCCTTCTTGGGCATCTCTCAGGAACTTGGTGATGATACCAGTTATCTGCCACTACTGTATTAAGGAGATGTTTCTTCCAAAATGATGAGGGATGTCATTCTTATAATGGAGTTGTCACTAAGCTTCAGTTGTGTGGTGACTCCTAGAGCTGAGCATTCCAGCAAAGCTGTCAGTGCAAACCCTGAAAATCTTTTCAGTTTGCGTGTCAAAGATTATCATTGGCTTCGATATTATGAAAAAGTTGGAGCCTGCTCCATGGAAACTCTGCATTCCAGAAAGGCAAATCATTACCAAGTCAGTGAGGAGAAGAGTATGGTAATCCATGGGATTAGGACCATAATTACACTACACAGTGAAGTATAGAAATGATCAATCTAATCACCACTAAACTATTTCCAGAAGTGAATTAGTACAGCCATGTTAGTTGGGCATTGGATACATGTGGAGGCAGATTGGCTGTCTTGGTGATGGCACATCGGCTCAAAAGGAATGTGCTCTTGGAAACCAGGGCCATACGGGTCTAGAGTACCTGCAGTGTGCTGCACTGACTGACATGGGTTCCCAATCAGTTTGAACCTCTTCATGTTGCATACCATGTTATAAGATAGGTGTGCTGTAAAGGATCTTGACTTGATTAGCCAGACAAAATTATTATTAACAGAAATTATTCTTTCTTTCTTTCTCTCAATGTACCACCAGAGAGAGAAAGCTCTGTTTAAACTAAGGGACAGTGTTAGTAGAAGAGTGTAAGTCATTGACTGACTAGGAATACACTGAGTCTAAAAATCAGAAAGGATTTCCTGTCAGGGCAGAGATGCTTTGAGATTGCCATCTGATTGAGTAGTTATGAAAGGGAATTTGGCCAACTTCTGAAAAGGATTAAATGATATGACTGTAAGTGAAAGACTGCATTGTTTGCAGTGGTTCAGGAGTTCTTTTTTAGTCCTGTGTTCCTATGTCTCACAGTTCAAGTGTCAGACTCAACACTAAATTCTACTATTGAATAATCTGGGAAGAGCAGAGTCCTAATTACAACCTTGTGGAGTAATAACCTGCTCTTATCTTTGTACATATATATATATATATACACACACACAACAGTTGAAATATATTTCAGTTAACAGAGTTGAGGGGGTGAAAGGAGTGGGTTCTCTGGAAGCCAGAGTATATAACTTTAAAAATAAATAGGGATTTGGGCTTCTTCAGCTGTACAGTTAATGAAACAATTTTGTTCAATCTTGTTTCTTTTTAAATAACAGTGACAGAACCAGAGAGGTCCTGGGCACATTTCTTGGGGGGGTGGGGGTGGGGGAGGAGGAAATGGGTCTTGGGAACTGCTAAATTCAGCCAGATGAAAAGTCCACCTGACCTAGTATCCTGTCTTAGTAAGTAGATACTTCCAGAAAAAATGCATGGAGGCAGTCATGCTTACATGATTTTTACGTCATGCTCTTCTAGCCTTCAGTGGCTAGGAGGCCCTTGTTTAAAAGTTAGTGCTGAGCTGCTGAACAGAATGCTGGATTCATGAACTCATGATTTTTTTTAATCCATGTACAGTTTAAGCCTTGCAATGTCTAATGAAAATTGGTTTGGTTTATTATTACCAAAAAACATGCATTTCTTCCAATATTTATATTATGAAAGCTAGTGATAACTGTCCCCAGCTCCCCTTTTTCATAAGCTTCATGATTTAATACATCTCTATCATATCCTTCAGATATTTTTTCTAATTCTACCATAACCTTTTAGATAATGGAATGACTAAAGCTGCATATGGTATTCATAATGTGTCTGTGGCTTGAATGTATACAAATGTGGACCTTTTGTGTTTGTTCTCTGTTAATTTTTAAATAATTCCTAAGCTTCTGTTCACTTCTTTAAGCACCAGTTGTTTTCAGATTTCTTTCCTGGTGATGCTGACTAACACCCCATGTATATATGTATATGTGTATTTTCCCTTCCTCTCGATGTGCATTACACTTGCTGACATTAAATAGCCTCTGGCACTTTATCTCCCATTCAGTATTGAACCATTCTCTGAAGCTTTTCATAACCAGCTTTAGATTTCCTCAGCCTAATAATTTTGTGTCATCTGTTGTGGTTTGGTGTTTTTGTGGGTTTTTTTTCTATTTGTTTGGTTTTTGGTTTTGTCCTGTTATTTGTGTACTTTTCTACATCACATATAAATATATTGAAGGGCCCAGATCTCTCAACTGGGCCTATGTCTGTGAATCTTGATGCTTTCCTAGTATGAATATTTCATTCTGAAGAATACAAGCCGTATAAAGCCTGACTTATAAAAATCACTCATCCTTTTTTTCCCCTTCTTCCTAAAATGAAATGTTTCTATTTAATTTTTTATTTATTGCATAAGTAGATGCATTTTTAATTCATCTTCATGTAGTTCTGCTATTCTGAAGATTTGTCAGGCAAGGGGAAAATGATAATAAGCATTCACTGCTGTTTGATGATTTAGTTATCACATATATTGAGATTAATGGCTTTAACATTTTTATTTTACCAGAGTGTGAGATTCTGGCACATACCGACAATTGAGAGTTATAGTCAGGAAAAAGCATATAAAATAAACTGTTCTTTTTATTTGTTGAATTACAGCATATGAAGGCTGTCTTTGACTTTCTACAATCTTCTATTGGCTTAATCCACTATGCTTACTTATTAAGCTATGAATACCTGCAAATCCTTTAAAGGATTAACTGTATCTGCCTGCTAAGCTTTCCAAGGCAGTTAAAAATAACTGCAGGCTGATTCTACTGACACACTAAAAATTGGACCGACTCTACATTTTGTTGTACTTGCTGCTGCTTTGACAGATGTAATGTAGTCTGGAGGTACTTAAACCTTCTATGAAGACTGGTTGACCAAGTGCTCTTGAAACCTCTGTTATAACTAGCAGCTGTTTTCTCTTACAGCCCATAGAGAATCAGCATTTTTGTCTCATCAAAAATGCCAGTGACCAAGGACATGTAAGATGGAAAAAGAAATTCAGCTTAATACTAGTACATGAAATAAAGGATCTTTCTCTGTAGAAAAGGCCATGACTTACACAAGGTGGTCTGCAGTGTAGTCTATAGTCCTTTATATATGGTATGGCTTTTGCTAGCTGCAGTCATTGACTTCAGCAAATATGGATCTTCTCTACATTTACAGAATTATTGTTCTATTCTAATGAAGTATGAGCATGAATGCTGGATGCTGCTAGACATGGTTAGGAAGGGAGTCAAACAGATGAGATTCACCAAAGTAGAAGCCTTACAAGGAATGCACAGTTTCTTGTGGTGCTCCAAGAGTGCGTGAGACAGCAGTGCATTAAAATGTGTACTGACTGCCTCTATGATCTGTTCCCTCTGCTGGCTATTAGGAAAGAAGAGTTGGCGTTTGCCTTCTTCCTTGATTGAAGAAGTTAAATTGTGGAATATATAAAATGGAGACTTTGAGGCAAGGTTTTTCATTGTCTTTTGCAAGCTATTTTTTCTCTGAAGTCTTGTACTGGTACAACAGAAATTCTAGGTTGCAAAAGGGTATAATACATGCTGGTATTTTCTTGTTGGGGAAGGACAGAATACCTGATGTAGATCCTTCTTTGCTACAGTGACTCTTACCTTCCTTAATAGATTCTTTAGGCTCCTGCAAAAAAAGCAGAAGTTAGAGTGTACAAACCAGCAGAAATTGATTCTAGCAGTTTTAAGAGCTGAACGAACATAACATGGCATAAAGCTGTTTTGGTAGGCCTCAAGCTAAGTAGTACTAAAGTGGATACATTTGCTCTGAGATGATGGAGGAATGTTGAAAACCAAATGCAGTGAGGTGTAGGTACTCACAGGGAGTCAGCATTCCTTACAATGAACTGTAAGGACTATGTACTTGTGTCATGACTTGCCAGCCGCCTCGTCAGAGTGTAAAGCACTGACACAAGTGAAGAAGGAAAATTGGATTCATCAGTGTGGATTCAATCTTCAGTCCCAAAATAACGTTTTACACAGAAAAGTTACTAAACTTCTTTAGAGTTTACTTACTCCAAGAGCTAAGTAGGTGTTACTTAATTATGTAATTAATATGCTGTTTAGCAATGGAAGTGCTGTAAATTTTTTCTGCTCTTCTAAATATATAAGCAAACTCTGCACGGTCCATGCTGAAGGTTCTAGCTCGGATACAATAAGCACTATAACTCCATTAACATTAATATGTGCTACTTTGCCTAAAATACTTTTGGAGACTGATAAAGTTTGTGTTGAGGCAACTTCATGGTGAGCTAAATCAGGAGATCACATTATCCTCTTTACTAATTCTAGGTAAGGGAAGCCAACAATGACTTTGGAGAGTGGTAACTTTTTAAACTTTTTTTTTTTTTTTTTTACAGGCAGTGTCTGGCCATGCATGGCAGTAGTTCACTTGAGGAAGTGACATAGTAAAGCAGATACATTGCTTGAGATATTTCAGCAATGTCTCTTAGAAATAGTTTCAGAACTTCTAGAATGCACCGGACTGCACTATGCAGGCAATAGATGATGCAGACTTACCGGGTAGATTATATGGTTCTACTTATTTCAGTGCTAATTTTGGGGTGTTTTTTTAATTAGGCACATATTGTGTTGTTTTTAGCTGAACTTTATGAAAAACTGTTGGGTTAAATTCTATTCAGTGTGTACTTCGGAGGGAGAAAATGAAGTTTTACAAAAAGCACTGTCTAATATAAGCTATTTAGCACACTGGTATGAATAGAAATCAGCATTTTTGTGTTTTAAATGGGAAAACTTGTGGAACCCAAGCTTGTCAGGTTTCTGCCAGAAACTTGCTGGTTCCCTTCCAGCTCATCTACCCATCCACGTGGCAGCCTTCCAAAAGCTGCAGCTCCCCCTGCGTCAGGGATGGCAGCACTTCCAGGGCTGCAGGCTCCGGAGCAGGTGGCCAGATGGACTTCCTCTCAGGTACCACTCAAAGGGTCCCCATGGTGCTGGGGTGATGTGCTGTGCAGACAGATGCCCGGCAGGGTGTTAGGTTCAGGTATGGAGATGTTTTATCTTGTGCCAGTTTTTAGTAATTTTCCTGTCACTAAGGAAGAGCTTGACCCTGAAGAGAGGGCTGTATTCATTTAACATGTCTCTTTGTAGCAGTCCTTCTTTCCAAGGTTCAGGTAGAAAGGACACAAAGTGCAACAGCATGTCTAGGGGAATATTGCTTTTTAAGTTGGAATTTGGCTTCTGACAGAGCATTAGGTTTTGTTGGGATTTTGGCTTATCTTTTTATCTTAACAATGTTTTTGTTTCTCCTACAAATATCTAATCTTATTTTATATTCAACCAGGCCTCAGCAATATCTTATGGACTAACAGGCAATTTTTTAATCAGTTATATATTTATGGTAGTTAATACACCCTTGGAATTAATAGTGTATTGTAAAGTGCTAACCATTACTCAAACAGGTTAATGAATAAAAAAGCACACAAAGCAATTTTGCTTTCTTTTCCTGATTATTCTTTAATAGTTCACTGCATTTTCAATAGCTTGTTAGAAAACTCATCTTTCCTAATGGAGCTCTACTCCAAAAATAAATCAATTCCACAGCAGCAGGCATGGTTAGAGAACTTTTCATGCTCCAGCTATTGCTTGTGGATTGCTCCTAGATGCCATATAAATAAACAAATCTCTCTTTTACTGAGGTTAAATAATGATACTGAGAGAGACATGTTAATGAAGCAACTGTGATGCACCAAATATTTTATAGACTGTTGCCTGGAGATGGTACATTTTTTATATAATTACCCTCAAGGAAATTAATGAAGAATTTTTAATTAACATAATACACTACAGCATAAGATAATTAATGTTTCTTAGCATTAATTTGTCAAATAGAAACAATGATGTTATAGAAGATGACATACTGGTAGATTTTTCTCCAGCTTAGTAACTTTTTCAGCAACTTTACTTTATACCTTGCCCAATTAAAGTTAGTAAGCCATTCCTGAAGTTCCTAGTTGGGTAGAATAATGGTTTCAGAATCTAGATGGATAATCTTTTTGCCTATACAGTGTTACCTATCAGTGCAAGAACTGAAGAGTGAGACATTGCCGCCTTTGAACCAATGGCTCACCAAAATCAGTACAAAGTATGGAAACACTGTTATTTAAAAAAACTCCAAACCTCCTCTCCTGTTTCTTAGCTAATACAACATATTGGGTGTTGATGTGCATTTAGCAGATACTTCCAATGAGCTGTCCAAAATGAAACCAAGCTCGATTGCTTTGCCTCTGTGCTACTCCAGCTCTATGTGTATTGAAAGCATTGGAGCTATGCTAATAATAAATTTAGAACAAAATAGAGATAAATCATATACTTTGCTTCTTGCTGAAATGATTACAAGCAATTTCTCTTTGATTTTGTTATTATTTTTGCACTAGTTAATATTAAAGTATTGTTAATGATTTTTACAACACTTATAGATTAAAATTAGTTTCCTAACTCCATTTCTGCTTACGATCTTAATAACAACATGCTTATATAAAATTGACTATGATGGTCATATAATCAGCTGCATATTGGCATAACTCCAACAGCATAGCTATAGACTTTGCAAGGATTTAGATACAAACTTAAAGTTAAGTTCATGCTTAACTGCTTTGCCAATCTGTCTCTCCTTCTCTTGTTGCTCTTAACATCATACAAAAGCTATGACATTTAGCTTATGCTGACATATAAGTGTTCAGCTATTTCTGTATGTACTTTGTACCCAGACCTGTGGTTGATCTACTCTTGTTTCAAGCCCAAAGACAAGACACTATCCACTGCGACTTCTATAATGGTAGGCTCTGGGTGTGATCGTGCATGTGTGTTTATCTGTTCTCAAAGGTGATGCATGTGCCTCTTGTCTAACCGAAACTTCTGTAATCAGGTAGACAGCATTTAAGAATAAATCCTTTCCAGTGAATCTGTTCCCAAACTCATGCTTTTTGCTGTAGATGTAAGTGAAGTTCTCTTCTCTTGTGGCTTTTGTTTTAAATCACTTAATGTTTATCACAGTTATTGATATGTTTTTCCTTGTATTTAAAAATGTTTACAGCAAAATATTACATTAGTAATAGTAGCAAAGATTTAGAAAGTGAATTGCACAGGAGCTATTTTATAGCCTGAGACTGTCTTCTTGTATACAAAACATAAGAAGTTAATACACAAAGAAAAGGATGATGAAATTATGGCTGTAGGCAGTGGCTTTAATAAACAGTATAGGTTTTTCTAACAAGTAAGAAAGCTAAGAGATTTTACTAGAAGTGTAACCTCATATTTGTGCTTCATGTGCATTCTTCCCCAAAACAATAAGACTTTGTTGGGCTTATATGCCTGACCAAACTAATGAGGGAGATATTAGACTGTCTAGAGAGCTACAGATATATTTAAATAAAAGTATTTAAATGCTCCAATTGTCTTGATAAATCAGGAGCTAAGTGACAATATTGGCATAGATTAGAATAATAATTAAAAGGATTTTAAGCACACATTTCCTTAAATTTAGTTCCTAAAAATTTTGACAGTGTGTCCATGTGTCTCTTCAGATTTTTAGTATTTGCTACATAAGCTGTAGCTTCCCCTGGCATATGTGCCCTGTAAGGCAAGGGACAACAGAATCAAGAAGTAAACATCTGACCATGTCACAAATCCAGTTAACTCTGACAAGGCCAGTAAAGCCAAGTGAGTAACAAAGCAGTGCTGTCTGGAAGCAGCTTTGTATTCCAGATCGTACTGGAGATGGTAGGACACCAGCTGGACAAAGCAAAAATACTCAGGGCAGCTGAATTTTCTACGTCCACTAAGACCATCTTATACCCTGACGAGGTCACAGCACTATAGCATTTTCAAGTGTCAGATCTCATCTCTCCACTGTTTCTAAGCAGCAGAGAGGAGGAGGGAAGCATTCCCCTCACAGAGTGCAAAATATGCGCTAATGTCATGACAAGGTAACGCAGTGAAGCAGGAACTGCAGTTAACATCACGCAGCCTCTCCTCAGCCACCACCACCATGTTTGGTTATGATAATAACCCTTAATAGATTTCAGTGTCACAATCCTCAGGCAGAAATTCTGGTGATTATCTAATGCCAGGACCTAAGCATGTTAAAAAGTAGCTTTCCTCTTTCTAGCTCTTGACACATGTAGTTATCCCATGTCCCAGTTCGTGAAACTGAACAATTAAACGATTGCTTCACTGGTCTGCTGCATTCATCCATGTATGAGACTCAAAAATGTGCATGAATTTCTTGAGTATAGCAGAGTTGATCTAGTGATACTCCTTTAGCAAAATTATTTTGATTTTATCTTGAGCGTCCATTCCTTGGCCTTCTGACTAGAAATCTGAAGTCTTCCCCTGCATGTTTCTGTGTAGAAAGGGAATATATACTCCATTTACTTTATCTGTGTAACTCAAACAACACTCTGTTACACTTGCAAGTTGTACAGCCTTCTCTCCTCGCTCAAAACTATTTCACAATCATGCAGTACCCTCAAGTAAAATGCTCACTTTTCATTTACACTTGAGTAATAGAAGAAATTTATAGGCCCATAAAGTATTACAAAATGTTTGATGTTATTAATATTAATTGTCAACATTATTTGCAACTCATAATAACCCACTTTTCTAGTTGCCGGAACAGTCAAACATACAGTTTATCAGCTCTAATATGGCCCTAAAATTGGAGAAAGCCCTATGCTCAACTTCGGGATGGGGGAAGGAATGTTTCTTTGGGAAAAACATGAGAATTTGGGTTAGCTCATATCTCACAGCAAATTGGTTGGAAGTTTCCCAGCACTTTTCTAATCTCTCCGTTTATTGAAACTGAAATAATCAAAGTTATATTAACTTCAGCAAAATTTTCCAAAGGGAGATTTCTCAGGTTTAGAATGGGATTTCTGGTCTAGAAAACAGAAACAAATACACACAATGACTCAGTGGTTATATTATTAAATGATTAGCTTCAGAGTAGGGAGCTGAAACTGTTTCTCCTCTCCTAATTCCACATGTTTGTATGTACTGCATTTTTTTAATCTTTACCCCCTGCAACTTGAAGAAATCCAAGTTTTGTTCTCATGTAGAAGCCAAAAAAAGTAGAAGCTTCAGAAAGTCTGTAGTGCCAGTTTTCTAGTTTATCTTAGTATTGGTCCCATATTTCCTGACTCTGAGAATTTAAAGTGGGGTGAAATGGATAAATGTAACTGTCAAGGTGGTCTCTAAGGTCATGGAAAGGAGCAATGAAAGAATAAATAATGTTCAAGATTGCTTTTACAGAAAATTAGACATATCATCATGCTTCTATATTTTTCTAACTGCATTTAAACTTCTTGCTTCAACTTTGAACACAAATAGACTTTAGCAAATGGATATATGCTGTAGATGCAGCACGTACATATGCTGACATACGATTACCATATGCTAGTCCACAGTGATTCTCTAGCTCCTGAGACATGTTCATTCTGTAAATAGCTCTCCATCTTTTCAACATCTTGGAACATGTGACTATTTTCATTATGTTACTCTTCTTCCTTTGAGGCCACATGCATTTACAACTGACTTAGATTAGGCAGAAAGGACTGATAGAAAGAAGCTAAAATAGCTTTGAAAGATTTCTACTACAGTCAAATATATTTGGAACTTGAAGAACCAACGTGAACTATTGAAACAAAATAAAATCTATACTGATCTTTATAAGCAAAGAAAACACTATAGGGATGGGAATTTTTGTCCTGGATTCATCCAGGGTCATATACAATATTTCATTCCGGGTACGTAACGCAGCAAGTTAAAATAACAATCATGTAACATTAAATACTGAGGTCTCAACTTGAAATGGAGACTGCCTGAGTGAGAACCTTACAGTCTCACACAAAGAACAATGGTAGCTGCCAATGGGGTATTTCCTGTTGGTTTTCACTACAAACAAAATAATTGGGTATCTTCATATGTTCTGCAGCTGTGCAGTATGAAAGCATTTAGATCGAGTTTTATAGAGGCCTACTTTGTTTTAGGCAAATAATAGATAAAGAAATCTCCTATCTCTTAAAAAATCCAGCTCCATCAGAATAGTCTTAATGTCTTTCAGCAATTGCGTGACACATAAAATACAGTCTCATGTTCTTAATTTACTAACAGTTTTGGAGGAAAAGATACTTTAAGTTTACTTAAATGCCTATAAGAACTTTTTTAAAAAGGAAGCATGAGAATATACACAAAGATTCTACTGCACTGTGTGAAGGTAGAAAAACTGTACTGAATACTTAATTTGGCTTTTGCAACATCTCATCTAGGCTTTACCAATTAAATACTTCATTTGTATCTTTAGAGAAAAAAGAATAGCTTTATACTTCTCAAAAGAGAAACGGTATTTTTCTGAATGTCTGGAGAAATGCTGAGAATAGTAACTACCGTAACCAAGTAATTAGTCAGAATTTACTTATCTTTTCTGATTTATAGATTATTCCTGCCTGGAGACATAATATGATTTCTGAATAGACTCCAGCTTCCTAACTGTTGCAGTACCAAGGACATCAAGTGTTAGACTTCCCTACAAAGTGTATGTCAGCTTAGACCAGCATAACAGAAGAATGCTTTTGTCTGGGCTGAAAGAACCAACGTTTACTCAAAGCCTCTGATTCAAGACGGATACATTCACTTTCTATTTCTGCATCTCTGAAAGGGTCAAAGTGCTCTGCAACATAGAAAGGCATGAAGTAGTGCTTGACACAGTGGACATAAACACCTATGTCATGCAGACATCCTCCTCCTGTTATGAATATATCAGTACCTGCTTGTGCTAAAAGGCACTGATGTAATCACAAAATGGTTGAGACCTGATCCTTTTCCTCTGAACTGAGTAACACTGGACATTTTGCCCTTCTGCAAATTAAGGATTTCTGTTGAAATAAAGGCTTTTCTGTCAATTTGAGTGGAAACCAAAGTTCCATAAGCTTTAGGTTAGCCGCCTCTACAGGAAGGTAAACAATCCAAAATATATGGTGATGCAGGTATGGTTTTCCTTCCACAACTATCTTGATAACCAGACTAATTGTAATTGGTAAGACAGTTTTCTTCTGGATGACACTGGAAGGGAAAAATGACAAAGATGATACAAACCATTTTTTTTTTTCCTTGTTTCTTATCCTAAGCAAGCCTTACATGGCACAATTTGGGTGATACTGGACTTGAACCCACTAACAGAAAAAGATAATGGTGCTATTACGGGAGCTAAATGGAGGGAAAATCTGTAACAGTACCATGTACAAGCAACATCAAAGCAAGTCTAGAATAAGGGAAGGGGGAGGTAACTGATGCCATGAACTTATTTGTCAGGTACTATCATGTAAGGAAAAGATGAGCACCTATTTTCAAAAAATAATTGTAGAAATTTATGGAGTCTATTGTGGAATCATTCCTCTAAATCCCTTATGCCCCATCGCTCTTTGTGTTTGTCAGCAGTACCCCTCTCCTCCCACAAGTTTTGTACCTGACTGTTCTCTTTCCACACCTGAGTGTTAATGGGATCCTGCCTGCCAAGCTTGTCTTCCAGGCTCAGCATCTCTATTTGATTGTGAGCAAAGCTGTCACTGGGATAAGCACTGTCAGAAAGATGTTCTGCCCCTCTTTTTCACTTGTGAAAGCAAGGTGTAAGAAGGTATTTTCCTGGCACTGCTACTGTGGCACTCCCATGTGCCACCAAAGAATTTGTGTTCCAGCATCAGATGGAAGAACAGAATCTGAAACAAGTGTCAGTGTCACTTAGAAACTCCAGGAGTGAGAAAAATCAGAGGGCTTCCTCCACCTGTGAAGTTTTTTGTAGTCAGCAGAGGCCGGTGTGAAATATACCTGCATGAGACAGGGGAAGAGGAACTTGCTGCTTCTTAAAAGTCCCGTGGCTGAGGAAGTTTTGTGAGATAGCTTTACTTCAGGGAGTTTCCAAATGTGTAATGGAGGTGTGTGATGCTTGGCCAGTTCCCATCTCATGCAGAGTAACTTGTGTGTGAGAATATACTAGAAAGTGAGGAACCTCAGCACTAGCAGTTTACAACTGTCAATCTACTGCTGCTATCTCAAGTGAATTGCTAAAATAAACACAGCCTATGCTGGTTTAGTCACTGCTCACAAACTGAACAAAAACTGTAATGGTTTGTAATGCATTATAATTTTCCAGGAAAATATATTCCATAGCACTCTGGAAGAAAAAATACTGTATTTAAATGAGTTTCACAGCATTATTTTTTATTGAATTTGGAAGGCAGATTCAGAAAAGAGGATTAGCAAGCTGAGATAATAGCTGCATTCGGCATACTCAAATTTACACTAGTTCATTTTAGGTAAGAACTCCATCTGTAGGGGGAGAAATCGTACTTAAACACGCCTTACTTTATGGTGTAGTGCCACCTAGGGATTAAGAGCTTTTAAACCTTAGAGTGGCTTCCTATCGGACGGGGCTTTGAGCAACCTGGTCTAGTGGGAGATATCTCTGCCCGTGGCAGGGGGTTGGAAGTAGATGAGCTTTAAGGTCCCTTCCAACCTAAACCGTTCTATGATTCTATTAGTAGCAGAGAAAGTCTTTCTCGCATTAAATCATTTTTATTTTGGAACTTACTAGGCAAAGCGCTGCTGAGATTTCCATGCTCTTGTATCTGGCAGAAGAATTGTAACTTCCTCAGTTCCTGTTGGAGCTGGGCATGCTCTTCTGTAGTCTGTTGGTGATTCGGGATGCTGCAAATCCTGATTTTTCTCCCCTGCTAGCCAGGTCTTGCTTGTGTGATCAGTGAAGAGGTTATCTACATCTGCTGCCGCAAGGCAGGGTAGGAGGTTGCTGTCTTGCTGGCTTGGAGTCTGCAAGAACTTAAAACAGCCTTGAAAAGTTTGCTTTGTGAGGCCAAAATCAGAGAGGAAACCCTGGCCTGTTTCTACTTATTCTAGTCTGCTAAAGGAAGGTACTCCATGAGAGAGGGATGAGATGCTGGGATTATGCTCTGCCTGTGAGCAGATGTGCTTTATTCCTCCTCAGATATCCCCACCCCTGTCCTCGCACATTACAAATTAAATTACAGTTGGCTTCTTTTGATTTAGCCTAGAAATGGGCAAAAAAAACCCAAAACAAACATCAAACTAGAAAACCTGCCCATCTCTGTACCGTGTTTGTTTTTTCAAACTGGGTTTTGGGCTAAAAGCCTGAATTGTGGTCATTTTTTTTCCTGAAAAAGAAACCAAAACTCCAAGAAAGGCAATATTTTAGAAGTGGGGTTTTCTTCCCCCACACTTTTTTATCCTGAAAAGGCATTTCATTTTATTCTCTATCTTCCACAGCAGATGGCGTACCTGCCTTGCTGAGACTGGAGATGCTTTCTGCATCTGCTCAGTTGGCAAGATCTACTATACCTCAGGCAGAATGCACATTATACAGGTGTGTGGTCAGGAAACTCTCTCCTCTGTCCCTAGCGGAAGTTAGTGATGCATTTACAGTAGTTTTTAAGGAAAAAGTCAACATTTTTGATTACATGACTGTATGCTTCAACTGTAACAAAGAGCAGGTGTCTCTTCCCTTCCTTCTGTACCCTCCACACACACAATTAAGATTTGAATATTAGTAAGAGGGAAGATTTTATGTGTATTAAGTTCCTTTTTAAAATCTTCCATACTAAAAAAAAAAAAAAAAAAAAAAAAAAGGCCAGCTGACACACATTGTTTTGTCTGTCCCTCAGAAATGGGGAAAAAAATATTGTGGAACTACAAGCCACAAACATGGCAAAATGATAGTGGAAGAAATACCAAAGATTGTCCTCTTGATGTCATGATGTAGAAGAAGAGAGCAGCTGGATACCAGGGCTGCCACAATTGAAACTGAATGAACTTTGACAAGATTGTTAAAAAAAGCTACAGTAGGGAATAGTAAATTCAGAGTGGTGCCCTTCTTGATGCGGCATGCTCCAGACCAAGCAGACTGCTGCTTAGATATTGCTGATGACAAACACTGTGCCAAGCCTGACAGAGGGGGAGACAGACATTCACGTCGGCTCCACGTTAGGCACCTTTTGCTCAGGGTGGATTTTTTTATGACTTTCTTGTTTTCATAAAGTCAGAGAGAATACACACATTGGGAAAACTTGCTATTGCAACTTTATGGGCAGTTACTCTCTAATACAGATAACAGATAGAGGCTAATGGTTTGGGCCAGCAGATATTTATTACAAAAAATACAAGTTCAGAGACTTGGAATAATAGGCTTCTTAATACGGACTGCTGGATTCTCTCATGTGTGTGTGTAAAAGAAATCCTGAAGATCAGAGTTTTGTGAAGAGGAATTGGAGAAGTGGCGATTAATGGCAGTCATTAGACATGATTTGGAATGTCCAGAATTTAAATTAAAAAATAAAAAGAATGATCCTGCTCTTGAAGTTCCTGAAATAATGTTTTTGGAATCTTTCATTTCATAGGGTCTGGCTCGTTAAAAGCTCTGATGGTTTAAAGGGGTTCATAGCTGGTGTGTCTAAAAGTGTGTTTCTTTTTTTTTACAACTGTATCCCTCTGCTAAACAAAGTATCCTTATTCCTTACAAACCTTGGCAGCTAGGGGTAGCTGTCCCTGTGTCAGGAGCTTGATTCCGAGCCACAGAAACACAGAAAGCCTTTTGGTGCCTGGAAGGGGAGAACCCTGGGGCCCTTCACCCACACCTCAGCCCACCACCCGTGGTATGTAACAGAGGGGGTTCAAGAGAAAAGGTGGCTCCTCCAGACTCATCCAGAGTCTCTAGCCAAGAGTGGAACAATACATGGCTGCAGAGCCTACAGACACATCTTAGCAAAGGTGAGCTCTTAGATACTATATATAGTATATCCAAAATACTACTTAAGGTATACCCAAGTTGTTGTAAACATTCCAGAATCTTTACATCGCTACCAGTGTAGTTCATTCCATGCCTGGTTCTTTAATGACAATGATAATGACAAAACCAAAATGCTAATTGGCATCTTCACTCTGGTGAGGGTTGCTCTGTCCCTTAGCGCACGGAGCTGCCAGGACCCCTCGGACTGGCGGTGTGAGCCCGGGGAGCAGGACCGATGCTCAGCGCTCAGCCACGGCCCAGGCGAGAACTCCGGCTGCAGGCACAAGGCCACTTTACCGGCACTAATGACGACGGTGGTGACGAGCACCTTAACGGCACTTAACACAGTCCAGTCAGGCTCATAACCCACATAAACCCGCATTAAACTAGGATTTTGAAGGCTTTCCCGTCACCGGCCGGTGGC
>NW_009919783.1:0-254 GCF_000696875.1 Nestor notabilis
CATAAAGCAATAAAAGAGGAAGGTTTGGCGAACGAAACCACAGCTATGCTGCTTGACTCCACCCATGTCCAACCACTAACCCCTGCCGAAGCTAGGCAACTGGCGAAGGCGGTGCTAACTGGCCCACTATTCCTTCTCTGGAAGGAGGCATGGTACCATGATTTGCAAGCCCACACACAGGCTGCAGCAGTAGACCCCACTCACCCCCTACGGCAGTCCACCTTGGACAGACTGGCTGGGGAGGGGGAAAAGGG
>NW_009919783.1:394-749 GCF_000696875.1 Nestor notabilis
GGATTTTTGTGGTAGGCTACAGGCTGCCATTGAGATGTCAGGTCCACCTGAAGCCTCCAGGGGACCTGTTCTATTAGATTACATTCGGCAACAGGCTAATGTGCAGACAAGGGAGATTGTGAATACATTACCAGAAAGGGCATCCCTTACGGAAGTCATTAAACGAGTAATAGCAACCGAAAGCACTGCCCGATCACGCAGGCAGTGTTAGCAGCGGTAGGACCAAGCCGTGATATAATCTGTCACAAGTGTGGACAACATGGGCATGTTAAGGCCACCTGCAGAAAGGGTAGTAAGAAACCTCAAGGACCTTGCTGGAATTGTGGCAAGGTCATGTGGCTAGGCAGTGCCGTAA
>NW_009919784.1:0-10955 GCF_000696875.1 Nestor notabilis
CGGGACTCTCCACGGCCCCGGGCGGTTCCCGACACCCAGGCATGATCCCGTTCCCGGCTCCTCTCAGGTTTGGGGTGAAAGGTGCGCTTTGGGACACGGCAGACGTGGAAAGAGTACAGGCCTCCCTCCTCGCAAAAAAACATTGCCAGCAAAAAGAAGCAGCCTTCCGGCACATCTGCTGCTGCTGCTGCTGTCTGGCAGCCAAGAGCGTGCGGTGGCGCTCTGGGGCTATTCCATACTCCACATGCTTTTATACAATAGCGAATGGGGTTTACCTCTCCTTCCCCTTGCTCTACCCACCCCCGGCTTGGTTTAATTTGTTGTTTTGTGTTTTTTTAACATAATTTTAAAGGAGGGGAGAACATCAGCATGTTACTAGCAGAGCTTGCTAGGGGATAAAAATAACGCACCTTGATAAATAAAAACAGAAATCGATCAAATTGTGTTTTGAATCCGTAGTTGGTTGGTATATAAGGCTGTTTCTGATCATCCTGTCCTTTATGAGGCGAGCCTCATTTCAATCTCATGCTTTGCTTGTTTTTCTTCTGCTCCGTTAATAAAATGGGTCTTTTCCCAACCTCTGATAGTTTCTCGGCTTTGGATGGTCAAGTTCTTGAACTAAATGGAATAAAATAAAATGCAGAAACTCTTCTCATTGCAGCCACAAGACGACAACTGTTCAAAGCTGTTTGTTTTCAACAAACTTGAATTTGGGGGGCTTAGCTGATGAGTTCTGCCAGTTTAGTAATAGCAGCTTTCTTAGGGGCAACCAGTGTGTGGGAGTTCAGCAATGAGGAGTTCAGTACACTTCGCCTTGCACTGCAAGGATTCTTAGAATTAGAGGAAGAAAATGTGCAGGGATCCAGCAGTGCCTGTGAGGGGTTTTGAATGTTCATGCAAGGAAGCTGTAAAGACAGGCTGTTCCTTGATGTTTACAGTTGTGCTACCCTACAGTGCTTATGTTGTGAGAATGAATGTGCAGGGAGCAGAATAAGGAACCATGGTTGCTAAAATGTGTCATTAATAAAAAATAATTGAATATGTCTTAAGATGAAGATTAAATTCAGAGAAATGCTTTAAATGTAATAATTAGATACTTTCAAAATCACACCTCCTGTGCAGGCAACACAGCTCCTTTCTCTGCGCTTGACAGTTAAAAATGCTTGGCATTTCATAACTGGAAGAGGTTTTTAAGCATGCTTTTATGTCAGGTGCTTTTCAAGAGTGTAATGGTGCTTATGTATTCTTTAGGAAATGTCAACCTTCTGCTTTGGTAGGAAATTCTTATTTATTATGGAACATGGAAAAGTTTTTCTTCTATGTTGCAGACAGCTGTGAATGAGATGAACACAGGAGTGGTAACAGATTTCCTGATGAGTATGTGAATACCAGTGGGGAGCACAGGGATGGAGTCTGGCATGGAGGAGATCCCAGTTAAAGTCGCAGTTCGAATCAGACCTCTGCTTTCCAAAGAAGTACTTCATAACCATCAAGTGTGTGTGCGATTAGTCCCAAATACACAACAGATTATTATTGGGAAGGACCGTGTCTTCACTTTTGATTTTGTATTTGGCAAAAACTCAACCCAAGAAGAAGTTTACACGGTTTGCATTAAGCCTCTTCTAGTGTCATTGACTGAGGGATACAATGCTACAGTGTTTGCGTATGGACAGACAGGTTCTGGGAAGACTTACACCATCGGAGGTGGCCACATTGGTAGGTTGTAGAAGGTTTTTCTTTTCAGGGTTTTTCTGAACTGGTGAACAGTGTAGTTGTGCAACGTAAATATTTAACATATAGCAGATGATGCTGCAAAACTTTAAGGTATAGTGAGTAAAAAGGTAGACTAAAAAAAATAGCTTCCAAAGTTCATGTGATAATTAAACTGTTCTAAAAACAAATTCTCCATAAATTCACTTTATCTAAGAAACAAACCAGTTTACAAAGCGCTTTGTCTCATTCCCCATTTTTAACATGCAGCTTAAACTAGAATTTCTTCCTGAAATGCAGTGTTTTGGAGATTCTTGCTGTGTTTATCTTACCTTGAAAATGTCTGCTTTAGGCAAGCAATTGTTTGCTTCCTCAATCTGGTTTTCGATTGTTTTTTTTTTTCTTTGAGAAATTTCTGTGACAACATATAAATATATGATTTAAGTCTTTCAAATGGATATAAATAGATTATTCTAAATATCTTGGTAGTTATTAAAAATCTTCCTTTTATTTAGAATCATAGAATTTTTTAGGTTGGGAAAGACCCTTAAGGTTATCAAGTTCAATCATTAGCCTAACGCCACCAAGCTCACCATAAAACCATGTCCCGAAGCACCACATCTACACATCTTTTAAATACCTCAAGGGATGGTGACCCAATCACTTCCCTGGGCAGCCTGTTCCAATATCTGATCATCCTTTTGGTGAAGACATTTTTCCTAATATCCAATCTAAACCTTCCCTTGTGCAGCTTGAGGCTGTTTCCTCTTGTCCTGTCACTGGTTACTTGGGAGAAGAGACCGACCCTACCTCACTACAGCCTACTTTCAGGTAGTTGTAGAGAGCAATAAGGTCCCCTCTGAGTCTTCTCTTCTCCAAACTAAACACCCCCAGTTCCCCCACACAATCATAATGAGTAGGAATAAAGAAGAAGTCTATATCCTGATAGATTTGAAGTAGACTCCATATTTCTCTTAACTTCCATGACTATAACATTATGCAATTTAGACCTTAACTAGGAGTCCCATATGCAAACATTCTGAATCTCACAAAAACAAACGTTTACAGAAATCCGTGGGAACACTGAGCTCTTCAGGTTCCTTAGTATGTTGAGTAGCAGATCTCACAGACTTCTCTCAATCTTCAATCTTTTGTGATTTATGTGGCAAAATGACTGCAAGCTCCTGTGACATCTTTGCTTACATTTTAGCATCAGTTGCAGAGGATGAAAAGGGCATAATCCCACGGGCTATTCAGGAATTATTTCAGCACATTTCTGAAAACCGTAACATTGACTTCCATGTGAAAGTGTCTTATATAGAGGTTTACAAGGAAGAACTTCGAGATTTATTGGATTTGGAGACCTCTGTGAAAGAACTACATATCCGAGAAGATGAAAAGGGAAATACAGGTAGGATTTAAGTTCTAAAATTTGGTGTGTTGGGCTTCAGACATGTGCCCAAGTTATTCTTGGCTTCTCTTGAAAGAGCTTATTGATTACTAATACTAGAAAAAAAGTTATCTTTTTGGCGTATAAACTCAGTTTAGCTGATTTGAAGCAATTTTGGTTTTAGATGCCTGTGAACAATATATATGTTCCATCACAAGTGTCAACAAATTGTAAAGTAGAAATACAGTATTGCTTCTGCAGATTCTGTCTATAAACACAATAGTGTGTGATTATTTGCTTGAATAAGTATTTTACAGTTAACCTTTGCTTCTCCCTTCAAAATTATAATTGCTAAGCTGCTTGTACTCTAAATATCTGCCTGCCCTTTCACTATGAAATGAGTGGAAGAGAACATTCCATCGAGAATAGCATCTGATATTTTTTGGAAATTTTGACATTAACACTTATCCTGTAGTTCTTCTGTCCACCATATGAAAATGCTAGGAGAATCCACAACAGGGAGATTTTATTCTGAAACTGTATAATGTTTTTTGCTTCTTTCCGCATGTCATTCCCCCCACACACATATTCTTTGTATTGTAATTGTTGTGTTTGCTCTAATATTAATATATTGTTGTACTGTTATATTGAGCTGGCATAGTTTTCTTATCTGTAGCTGGAAGAAGGCACAAATTCAGCATAAATCTTGCAGACAATATCATTGCTTCATAAGGATCCCAAAGTATATAATATATTTTAAATTGTTTCTCTTCTTCAGTACAGTTGGAGTCAATTTCAGTAGGAGTTTTTCCATACTTCATTAAAACAAAGGACAAAAAATACACTCGGTGGAGTACTTGGTAGAAGTACACTTCCACATTATTAGTTTACTAATAGGTAACTGTCCAAAAGGCCCAACTACAAAAGCTACGTAGAAGTTCTGTTTGTATAGTCTAGGAATCATTTCTACTATCTACTTGTTTATTTTTAATCTTGATTTTGTTTTGTACTGATTTTAAACTGGCAAAATATCCTTTGAGCTGATTTTGGTCATGCTTGTCGTAGATAGCACTAGGTTGCAAATTGCATATGGATATGGCAGTGTGTGAGTAAAGCTGTGTACTGTGTTTAAGATACTATTTCAAATGCTGTGACACGATATGTCCATACATTAAATATCTGCTGGTTTCAGATGTGTTGTACCTTATGCTTTTCACATGTTGTCTTATTTTTCCATAGCTATATGCTATAATAATGCAGGCTTGTAGGTTTCTCTAGTATGTGCTTATAGTTTGACCTTTCCTAATTGCTGTAAAATTTTGCTGAAGAGTTTAAAATTAATTGAATTATTCCAACTTACTTTGGTTTGGTGTTTGAAGTGATTGTTGGGGCTAAGGAATTCCAGGTAGAATGTGCAGATGAAGTGATGACCCTGTTGGAAAGCGGCAATGCAGCTCGTCACACAGGAACAACACAAATGAATGAACACTCTAGTCGATCTCATGCCATTTTTACCATCAGTATTTGTCAGAAACGGTCTGTAGAGTCTCAGAAAAATACTGATGCTGCACAGAATTCATCTTGGAAATCGGCCGAGATGATTGCTTCGAAGTTTCATTTTGTGGACTTGGCAGGATCAGAGAGGGTGACAAAGACTGGAAATACTGGTGAACGCTTCAAAGAGTCAATTCAGATAAATAGTGGTCTGTTGGCCTTGGGAAATGTCATCAGTGCCTTAGGAGACCCAAAAAGGAAAAGTGTACATGTTCCATACAGGGATGCTAAAATAACTCGTATTCTGAAAGACTCACTTGGAGGAAATGCCAGGACTGTCATGATAACATGTATAAGTCCATCCTCATCAGACTTTGATGAATCTTTAAATTCGCTCAAATATGCCAACAGAGCCAAAAACATTAGAAATAAACCAGTTGTAAATTACAACCCTGATCAAGACCGGATTGATGAAATGGAACTTGAAATCAGATTGCTTCGAGAAGCTTTGCAGAACCAGCAAGTCAATAATCAGTGTTCACACAACGTAAATCAAGAAAAAAATCATATCAGTTCACTTGAGGAGCAGCTCACCCAGCTTCAGGTTCAATATTTCAGTTATAGAACTTGTGTAGATGAAGCCTTCCCATTTCTGGTTGATTTGAATGATAATATTAGCTTACAAAGAAGTCAGCGGGACAGGTTGCAAAGCTGGATTACTATGGTACAGGAAGTGAGGAAGGAAGATCTCATGATGCAGAAAGCTGACACAGGAACTGGAACTAGCCAAACACCACATCATACCACGATTCTTCAACTAAAGCAGGAACTAAAGAAATTCCAGGTATTTAATTAAAAATTGATTATTTAATGTAATGGGTTTAAACTTAAACAGGTGAAGTTCAGGTTAGATATAAGGAAGAAGTTCTTTACTGTGAGGGTGGTGAGGCACTGGAACAGGTTGCCCAAAGAAGTGGTCAGTGCTCCATCCCTGGCAGTGTTCAAGGCCAGGGTGGATGGAGTCTTGGGCAACATGGTCTAATGTGAAGCATCCCTGCTCATGGCAGGGGGGTTGGAATTAGATGATCTTAAGGTCCTTTCCAACCCTAACTATTCTATGATTTAAATAACTGTGTGAAAGAGCAGACTGCTAAAACTTTAATTCAGTTTTGAAAGATGTAAACTGCTACACTTACTTGTACTTAATTTGATAATTTACATTTAATTCACAATCTTGTATAATTTTGTGTAATCCCTGTGATATAGCTTTATTTTAATGGGTGATTGAATAGAAAATCATTTAATTGATACAGAAATAATTAAAGTAACGTTATATTTTGGCTAGTCAGTTTCAAGATGATTCTATGAGGCTGAGCTGTTTCATCTGCTAGATTTTTGTATTTAGGTCTGGCCAGGATGGAGTTAATTTTCTTCATAGCAGGTCGTTGTGTGCTGTGTTTTAGGTTTGTGACCAATACAATACTGATAACTCCGCAAGGCTTTAGGTCTTGCCAGACCGTGTTTGCACATGTCAAGGCTGTCTCTGCTTCTCCCTCTGCCACTCCAGTGGATAGATTGGGGGTGCATAAAAGGTTGGAGCACACACATCCAAGCAAATGACTCAAACTAACCAAAGAGATATTTCATGCCATACAACATCATGCTCAGCAACTAAAAGAGAGAAGAGGAGGTTTAGGGAGATTTGCCCTGTTTTGTCTGGGAACTGGCTGGGCATCAGTTACCCTTGGGAGGTGGGAGGTGATTGTCTTTGTGTTAGTTGGTTTGTTTTATTTTCTTTCCCTCTTCCTCCATTTCACCTTTACTACTGAACAATTTCTATCTTAACCCACAAGTTTTCTGTGCTCTTCCTTTGCTCTTCCCCTGTCCCACTGAGGTTGGGGTGTGGGGGATTGGGTGAGCAGCTGTGTGTGCAGAGCTGCCTGCTGGGGTTAGCCCACAACCTTTTGGCACCTGATATGTGGCTCAAGGCCTTCAAAATAATAACAAATTTAATTAGAGTATGCTAGATTAAACTTCTAGCTGTTATACCTGATTAGTTAATTGAGTGACTGCTGCATATCACGATGTTGATGTTTTCCAGTTTTGCTGTTTAGTGTGTTATCACTTTGTTTTCCTTTGCTTAGGAGAGCTATGATAAAACCACCAGCCTTCAGTCTAATCTGATATTTGGGTTTTACAAAGCTATGGTAAAACCTTCAGCCTTTAGTCTAATTTGGTATTTGGGTCTTACATACCTATGATAAAATCACCAGCCTGCAATCTAATGTGGTATTTGGGTCTTACATAGCGATGATAAAATCACCAGCCTTCAATCTAATGTGGTATTTGGGTCTTACTTAGCTTGTGTCCCAGTACTCCAAGAACCATCTCATAGACAAAAACAACTATAACTTTCCTTCTTTTTTTTTAACCTCCAAGAGACATTGTGTGGCAGAAGGAAAGAATAGCAGCTATCTCTTCCTCTTTCCAGAATAGGTTTTTATAGCCTTGATATAATGGCTTTTCAGGCCCTTCAATATTCTCATGTAATCAGACTGTTCACACTGGTGTGTGGTATGTGATCCTGATTTTTATTATTGTTTATAAAGTTAAACAACTAATTGAGGATGCCACAGAGGAATATGCACTAAGGTGATTAATCCCTGGAGTGGCAGAGTGTATGAGAGGAGTTAGGTAGGTGTGTAGGGCTGTTACTGGCTCTGACAGCTTGGGATTTCAAGCTGAACAGGCTTGTAAACCTGCAGACTAATACACCATTTGAAGGAGAGCAAGTGAAATACAAAAACTTCCAAAGCTGTACTGGGACCTGGCCTATGCCTATCAAGCCACCGTCCAGTGCCATCAGAGATGCAAGAGGGTTTCCCGATATAAAAGCCCACAAATGGGCACTGAGGTCTCTTGCTCTGAGGCCTAAATGGGCAAATGGGCACTAAACCAGAGACTAAACTCTCAACTGTAATAGTTGCTTCTGTAGTCAAGAAGAAACAGTGGAAGCAAAAGTCAACTCAGTAAGAGAAGACACAGCGCCTCCTGAGAGAGGGAGAATCAGAAGAGGCAGTCTATTCTTTAGCAGGACAGGGGAGGAAAGAGACAGAAGTCATAAGAGACGGAAACTATCCAGTCCCTATCCATGACTAAGCTGCAAGATAGGTGGAAAGATTTTGTCTGTGAGCAAGATGAACAAATTGCTACCTGGTTGCTCCAGTGCTGGGATGGTGGGGCTAACAGCATGGAACTAGAAGGTAGAGAGGCATAGCAGCTGGGCTCCATGGCTAGGGACTGTGGGACTCACAGAGGGATTGGAAGAGGGGCAGCCACCCACAGCCTCCAGAGTTGGCTGTTATCAAGCATTAATACAAGGTTCCCTCTTAGCGAAGACTTTGTAAGCCAGTAAGGCTAGTGGACTACTACAGAGGAATGTATCCAGTGTCTAAGGGTATTAGCAGTGTCAGAGGTAGTCTACAGTGACATGGCCCCCAGGAATGACATACAGTGAACACAGTCTGTGTGGCAGAAGTCTGTACAGAGTGCACTGATGTCGTGCATCAGCAACCTAGCCAACATGGATTGGCCTCGAATTGAGGCACCAACTTTGTACTGACTGGTCTGCCAGCTCCCGCAGTTTGAAGAGAATCTCTGTTCCCCCTTCCTGCTCTTGGTCTGCATCTCAGCTGCAGAAGGACTGTTCCACAAGGTGCAGCAACTCTAAGAGAACGTGGATAGTCTCCCTCTTTGCTCATGCAGGCCAGTATTTCAGCTACCACAACTTGGCCTTTCTCTGCTCAAAGGAAAGGGAACCATAGGCACACACCATGTGCCACCCTGTGGTTCTATCTCTGTGACTGTGGGGAGGATATGAGGAAGTGGGATGGTGCACCTACGTTGGTTCTGAAAGTCTGTGTACATGAACTGTGGGGATTCTTAGCATGCAGATATCTCATGAGGATCCTGTCATGCCAGAAGCTCCAATTAGCTAGTGCTAGACAACCGCCTAGGGGGAGAAGAGCTCTCAGCTTTCTCAAGCATGATGTCTCTCCTCACAGAACTGACACACCCAATACAACTGAGGAAATATATTCTGATTTTAGTTAGGTATGTTTAATACAATATGGACAATATGCCACTTACTTTTCTGTCTCTTCATCCTGCCCCACTCTGTCACCATGCTAACATTTGTGCTAGCTTTTTTTTTCCTGTAGTTGGCTCAGCTCTGCATAATGATACAGCACCTGTAGTGGACAGGATACACTTGTCAACTATGCTTAGTAGAAACATTTGCATTGGTACACAGACTTTGGAAAAAGTTCTGTTCTCTAAAGATACCAGCTTCTTGAATGCGTTCTTAAAAGCTGTTCAGAGTTGTCTTTTCTTGAAAGAAAGATGTAGGTAAGCTAGTGTACGGAAGTATCCAATTTTAGAACAAGACATGATGTTTCCATACTTCATATGGCTCCTACAGGCCTTCTGAAAATTAATATTTGAAAGTCTCCTTTGATTAGTATTGGATTATTTATCCACAAGAACGTCTGAAGAAGCATTCTTAACATTTCTTTAATCTTTAGGCTGTTATCCAAGTCGCAGAATGAGGACAGCTGTCCTTATTTTTGTCATCTGAGAACTGTATTAATCTTATGGTTGATGCTGAGATCTTATGGCTACATGTCACAGCACCCTAAAGAGAATAATTGGATTTAGATGTTTACTTCAGTAAAGTGGCTTTGGTTATGGGTACATTATTTTCAAGAAAGAAACTTGTCAGAAGAAAATCAGTAGTCCCTTTTCCCCAGCTGAGCTTGTATTTTATTATGTAGCAGGCTCTCATTATGGATGAAGAAGTATTTAGCCAGAAGAATCATGAACTGCAGGTATTGCAGAATCGGATAAAGACATTACTACAGGAAAACGAAGAACAACTGCAATCTTTAAAGGAAGCTCAAGAAACTCATAGATTACAGGTATTTTTCCTCTGGTACACATTACCTGTATCTGTATTGAACCATCCTTCCCTGTATGAATGCATTCATTATTTCGAAGATAGGTCCCTAAGGCTTTTTTTTTGGACTTAACTACCTGTCAATCTTATGGGCATTTTGTTTGAATTAGAACTGTGTCACTTAGTGAGTCGAGTTTATCTACTGGATGATGCACAATAGTGTGATGGCTTGTATATCAGCCTAGCTGTGTCACAGCCTTCCTGTGTAACATGAGGTGAATCGTTCGCTCTCTCCACGCCTCGTAAACACATACCTGTCTCTCCGGATGTGTGTAGTTTCAAGACAGTTAATGAATTAGGATTTTAAAGATCTTTAAAGATTCTTCTGATTTAAAAAAAAGACTATATAGATCTTGTTGGGGGGTTAGAACTAGATGATCTTTGAAGTTTCTTCCAACCCAAAGTATTCTGTGACTCTATGATTCTAAGAGGCTGTTTGGACCCTAAAAATGCCTGGCTGGATCCTAAACATATTTTGTTGTAGCTTTATTAAGAATTAGAGTGTTTTTCCCTTTTGACTTTATAAGACAGAATTTAATCCTAATTTTCTGAGCATTTCCTATTGGAGAAAACTGAGTGACATAACAGAAACACTGCTTGACTTCTTCCTTCTCTAGCTTGCTAGTGAAATTATGATGGGTAGGAAATGTGTAACATTTCAAGATCCAGGAGACTGTAAAAAGAATAGTTAATAGTCTCCTGGTGTTGCCTGTTATGTCAATGATAGATAAATTGCCTGACTTTTGAGAAGAGAAAAGCATGGCTAGCTAGTACTCTCCTCCTTATTCTACTTTTTCTCATTTTTCCTTTTCTTTGCCGATGGCTTGAGGAGAGTCAATGAATGAAAGGTAAGTATACTAGTCACCATCTTTTTCTTTTCTCTGTCACTTTCTTTTCTGTCACTTCTGGCTAGATCAATTTTTGTGTTTTGGGATTTTTTGGTTGGGTTTTTTTTGTTTTTTTTTTTTGGTTTTTTTTTTTTTGTTTGGTTTGGTTTGGTTTTGGGCTTGGTTTTTTTTCAACCTGTACACCATAGTCTCAACTGATTACACTGAGATAGTACTTATATAAATTCAGGAGGATACAAGGTAGAGGTGAAGAACAAAAACAGTCACAGTGTAGGTAAAAGATCATGCTTGTTTCAGTTTCAGAGACAGGGGAGAAGCCTGAGAACTCTCAGGCACCATTTTGGTACTTAATCCACTAAACTGTCCCTTTTGTTTAAAACCGGATAAAATAGGTAGACTAATAAAAGGCAAACACTTCTGTCAAATATTTAAAGCTGTATTCACAGGAATATAAGTACTAATAAGTATTAATAATATATATTCTATATATTATATATAT
>NW_009919785.1:0-14381 GCF_000696875.1 Nestor notabilis
GTTGTCTTAGAGCTGTAGCGGAGGTGAGGATTGCAGTCGAGCCTGACCTAGCAGTGAAGGAGAGAAGAGGATTTTGGGTGTCTGACCTACGGCTTTTGCTAGTAGGACTAAGGAAAGAATGGTGTCTATTCTGATATTAGAAAAGGATAGGGACCAGGGAAAGATCTGGTTGTGTTTGGGCTGAGGAGGAGGAAGGCTATCTTTGTACTTGGGAAAAAGTAAGAGAAAGGGATGGAAATGTTTTTTAGGAGAGGGGGAGTTCTATCTTGGGGTAAGGAAATAATGAATCTTGAGGCTGGCGTTGGGGAAGGAGAAGGGAGTGAGAGAAGGGGTGCAGAAGTGGGGCAGGGAAGTGAGGTTTGGGAAGTGTAGGTATGTCTGTATTTTGGGTTGGAGAGATTGAGACAGGCTTGAGATTAAAAAGAAGGTTGATGGGGTTTAACCTGGATGCTGTAAAGAGCTAGTGTGGGTTAAAGGATGGGAACTGAGGCAGTCCCATCCTTAAATGTGCTTGGCAGTGGTGGATGGTCTGTGAAGTTGCTTTGTATCAGAAGTGGGGTGGGATCAAAATGGCTTTTCCACAGAAAGATGGAAACATGTTGATGTGGACAAGCCCCTCAGACTAAAGCTGGTCTTCAGTGGGGATCTATTGATCTTTGCAAATGAGGGGAGCTGAGTTCCTCTGTGTGCCTAGGAGAGATACTGTGTGTCTCTGCCTGCTGCACGTCTTGGAGGGTCATCCCTGAGTAGTGCGTGTCTTGTAGCATCATTTGGAGAAATGTAGAGTTAGAAACCTGGTGAAACTGTGTCTCAGGCCTTTAGTTAAAAAAAGGGGAAGAATCATAGATTCCTAGAATCCTGGGTTGGAAGGGACCTCAGCCTTTCTAGGCAAAGCATGACCTAGGCTATATGTCCCAGCACCCTGTCCAGCCTAATCTTAACAGTGTCCAATGCTGTGGAGTCCACTACTTCAGTGGGGAGATTATTCCAGTGACTGATTGTTCTCACTGTGTGCACCTGGGGTAATTAGTGATACTTACATTTCATTGAATGATCTCAAAACACTTCACAAGAGAGGGTGAGTCACCTCCTTTTTATAGAAGCAGCCACTGAGTTACTTGTTAGCTAAAGAATTTCTACAATGTTGTGGTGATGCTGCTGGAAATGTAATCCTCATCTCTATGCTGCTAATCCCAGTTCTTGTGCTGCATTGCTGCATGTAGCTGTGTGGTGCTGCATTCAGTTGAGGGGGGCAAATGGGTTACAGAGACAAAGTGTTCGCTTAAAAAAAGGGATGGATAGTGTTTTAATGTTGGGAGAGACCACGTGTCTCTGGTCTGTAGACACATGTGTAGGCAAACATGTTTCTTTAAAAAATATGAGAGATATTATTGTGAAGTCAGTTCAATGTCTCCTTCCACTGCATAAAGGTAAGCAGTTGAAAGACTATCACCCTTTCAGGTTTATAAACCTATTGTTGACAGTATTTATATGTACTTGAAAGCCATTTGTCTATTTCATTTTCATTTTTCCTATCAACCTAGTCCTTTACATGATATTCTAAAGCACTGACTGTCATTGGCTCATTGTTTTTGGTATTCTATTTCTTTTGTTTGGAGTTAATTTTTTTTCTCCTTTTTCTTTCTGGTGGGAATACTGGAATAGTATGTTTTACTGCAGATAAGGCTTTTTTCTGTATGTTTTTCAAAGGTATGAATATTGTGTCTTGTTATACACAGAACTTTTAGCCATGTTTGTAGGAGTAGAATGGGAGTTTACATAAATCTGAACCTCAAGTGGGGGGGTTAAAACAAAGTCATGAGAGGAGGAGAGATTCTGAATTTCAGGTAATCATACAATCATAGAATCACAGAATGGTTCGTTTTGGAAGGAACCTTAAAGCTTATCTAGTTCCAACTCCCCTGCTATGGGCAGAGACACCTTCCATAGACCAGGTTGCTCAAAGCCCTGTCCAGCCTGGCCGTGAACACTGCCAGGGATGAGGCAGCCACAGCTTCTCTGGGCAACCTGTGCCAGGGCCTCACCACTCTTACAGTAAAAAAGCACCTTCTATATATCTAATCTAAACCTATCATCTTTCACTTTAAAGCTGTTCAAACAGTTCTTTGTAGTAAACCAGCTGTGCAAGCAGTAGAAGGCCTCTAGCTCAGCATTTCTGAAATGTGATTGTCAAAACTTTAGGAAATACAGGGGAAAAAAACCTTTTCATTTGAAGGATAGTAGCTGTGCTGTTTGATTGGTAGTGATGAACTCGCTGTTTACATCAGAGATGATGTTGGTGTATTTAACATTGCTTTTAATTTCATGGCTCAAGTATGATGAGGTGTCCTCCATTTAGTTGCTGTTAGAGCTAACAAGGGGCAAAGTTTTGTTTTAAAAAAGGCAAAGTGCTGACAGCAGATGAGACTGACAAGTTTCTTTAGTATTGACTCGAGAACAGAGTTACAAAAGTAATAGGGTGATATTTTTTAGCAGCTTTGAAACCATCATCACAGGTTAATAGCCATTGGAGAAGTATGTGACACAGTGTATAAGTGTGTTGTATACTTTGTATATAACAAAGTATATGTAGTACATATACTACATGGGAAAGTACACATTTAATGCTTGTCTCCGAGGTAACTTCAGAGGGTTGTGACTGTTCTGTCTTTAGTTTAACACTAGTGAAATTTCTCACGTGTTTCAATCCAACTCTTTGAAGTCTGGTATTAAATTATAGTATGGTGTTGAATGTTCATAAATGATAGCTGTGTTCTGTACCCTTGATGGCTCTCTTCCTTGGTGAATAAAATCAATCTTGGTTATCCTTGTGTACCTCTGTATTTCTGCAAGGTATAAATTTCTTCTCTGTGAGAGAGAGAAGGGGAAAGAAAAGTGCAGGTCTGACGGTAATGAGAGCGTCATTATATTGGGGAAAAAATGTGCTGGAACACATTAATTACCAAATGGTTTTTTGCTTGGAAATTCTGGCCTTGGGCACAGAGAGGAACTGACTGTCAGGCAAAGCTGTCAAGTGAGTCAAAAGTCATAAGACCTCAGGCATGTGCCCATACATATACACAGGTGAAGTGATTGCTTTGTTTCCTCTCCTGGACTTGGAGGACTTGCTTTACTCTTAGATCCAAGGTTAAATATAAATTCTGTATTATTTACATATTTTTCTTTTTGGTAACGGGCGTAGTAGGATTTTTACTGTAGCTTCTGAGTTTTTTACCTCCTCTTGGATTTTGAAGAGAAAGAAATACTCAGGAAAAAATTCTAACTACGGATTGACAGTTCTGTGAAGGTGGCAGTCTGCAAAAGGCTGCCTGGGAGTTCTGCATCTACAGATAGAGGTAAGGAGCTTGAGGTATAGTTTTATGAAGGTTTTTTTTTTGTTTTTTTTACAGCACAGTTGTGAGGCTGCATCAGATATTGATATTTTCACAGCCTTAATGGTAGAGTTGGCTTTAGAGGAAACATGCTGTCTTGAGGTGGGGACTAGTGGTGGTCATACAGAGTTTGTGGAATGCTTAGCATGTGTAAATGAGCTCTAGGCTGAAATTTTTCAAAACTTGGAGTCATTTGGTTATTTACAGTTTCTTCTTGTCTCCCTAGTAGGCTGTGCCAGGTTGAAGGTGGCTGTTGCTGTTAGCAAGGTCTAGGAGTTGTTTTGCAGATGACATTATGTTCTGTGGGTGCCTGTCCCAGCAGTGAACATTGGGAAACCTGCATTTGGTTCCAGGTTTCCCTTGTGATCTTCTGCAAGGCATATAATCTTTCAGTGTCTTGGTTTCATCGTTATTTATATACATTAGTTATAAACTAATATCTGGGAGCAACAGCTTGTTGTGAGCAGCATGTTGATATTTATTGAACTTTTCAGAAACCGGTGTAAGTAGCAAAGACTTGTGAAGCGTGTAGGAAGAGGATGTCACTACTTCATAGGGGCTGGGATTTTCTGCTTTCCTGAATGTTTTGATAAATAACCAGATCTTTCCTGGTTTCCTGCCAATTCATTTTTATTTTTGATGATGTCTGCGGAAGAAGTTCTTCCCTGTGAGGGTGGTGAAGCCCTGGCACAGGTTGCCCCAAGAAGCTGTGGCTGCCCCATCCCTGGCAGTGTTCAAGGCCAGGTTGGATGGGGCTTGGAGCAACCTGGTCTAGTGGAAGGTGCCCCTGCCTGTGTGTGTGTGTGACAGATGGAGGATAGGGTGAGACTCTAGGAGATCTTTAAGGTTTCTTCCAACCCAACCCATTCTATGGTCCTGTGATTTAAGGGATATTACTGATACAGCATCCTGAAAGCACTAGGGGATCTTCACTGTGTACTACCGGAATTCACACCAGTACTACCTGAAAAAGGTCTGTTAGCTTTTTTATTTGTATGAGGATTCCTAGACATTTCCATAAGGAGAACAGATCGTATTGAAGTCAAAAGGTGTAATTAGTGTCAGTGTCAACCAAACACGGGTTTGTAGTAGAGGTCTAACTAACTTATTTATTGCACCATACAAGTAGCAGAACATCTTGAGATAATGTGATGGTACTAATTTGTAAATTATGCTGTCATACATCAAAGGTTTTGAGAAGATAATGAAAATATGTGTAATTAACATTACATAATGGGTGTTCACAAAGTAGTTCCAGAACATAATTGGTCTTTGGTGTTCATTCTGAAAATGGTAGCAGCATGAAGGATAAGTTATAGGGAACGGTCTTACCCTTGGGTATAAGGACCCTCTTCAGGCTTGTGAAGAGATACTAGTCCTGACATGTTTCATTGAATTTACTATTCCAAATTTGAGATTGTTTTGATGTGAGCAAACCAGGCCTGAGGCATATGACAGCTGTTTGTTTTCTTGCTGGGATTGCAGATACCAGTGAGCAAGTATTACAGGATTAATATTATGTCATCAAATAGCATCACAAGCTCCCAGGAGTACGCAACCTGTCACAGAGGTGCAATGAAATCACCTGTTTCCTGAACACCGTGTTCCTTCATGCTGAGTGAACAGTCAGTTCTGATGCTGCTTGCTCCACTATCACCCGTATGCAGTTGCTCTGCATACCAGGCACCTCCTCTGATAAATACATCTGATGTTTTTTTCGTCTTAACTTCCACTTGGGTCAGTCAGGGTTTTCCCAGCAGTGATGCTAAGCTGTTTACAATTCTTCTCAAACTCCTACTTCCAAACATCTTTAATAGTAACTAAGCAACAATGAATATTTCACAGAACAAGTACGACAGATTTGAGGTGTTTATTTTGGCTGTGTTGTATTAGAACCAGAACTTCTAATATCCATTTGAGTTTTGTAATGTAGATATTTTCTAGGTCTCTCCTGAGACCAAAGGTGATGGTCTGAGGTAGTGACAATGTTTGAAGAATATTTATCCACTTGTGGCTGGGTGTTTCTGTTCTTTAATAGTTGTGAGTTCTGGTCAGTGGTGATTTTGGTTTCACCTGCACTGTTTGATGTGTTCTTAACATACCTGGATGTTGAGGTATCGGTATGGAAGGGAAAGTACCAGTTATTTATTGTAATTGCTGTAGATATGTATCAATGAACTTGCATTTTGGTGTGTTCTGGATTTTCTTCAGTACTTATTGGTCTATGGGAAGCTGATGTTGTGGTAGGGAATGGAAAAAATTTTACATGGTCAATTTGCAGGAAAAATGCATATATGAAAGACTCAGAAAAGTTAGTAAGAGTTTTTCAAAATTCTGGTTTTGGTAGGTTCCTGTCCACCCAAAAACATGAACATAATGCATGTGAACATATGAGACTAATCAAATTATAAAGAATCTCCACTAACCAAGACAGCACAGCACTTATTAAATACCCAGGACATTAATGCAACAGTCATTTGAAGTTTGTGCTGTTCTAAATCATGTGCTGATATATGATGAGAATGTTATAAAACAGAGGGGCAGTGCTGTTATGGAGTGGGCAGTAATACTGACAGTCCTGTTTAGAAAGGCCGAGCCTTTCTGAATGAAATACCCTGATGGTTAGAAATGGTTACCAAATTTTGTAACCCATTCACAGCTATTTCCAAATCTATAAGCTACGTACCTGAAAGGTTACTGGGGAAGTGCTGGAAACCAGCTCTGAATGGGATTAATTATTCATGAGTGTATTTTAATATCAGCTTTCATAAGTAACTAAGGATTCTTGCTTTATTTCCTTTCTTTTTTATGCTAGTTTCTCCTTCTGACTTTGAGAGCGTTGCTCTTGAAGGGTATCTGAACGGCGAGCTGATGAACGAAGACATACGTATCCATAGCTGGCCTTGTTCTTACTACCTAGACTCCAGCAAACAATGGGTCTCTGGCAGACTCTCACTGACTCCTGTTGCGATCAGATTTACAGCTGACAAGACTGGGGAGCTTTTGGTCAACTTCCATCTTTCTAGTATCAGTGAGATCAAGAAGGAATCTTCAAATTTAATCTTCAGCTCCCTTACCATCTTAGAGAAGAAGACCAAGCACTGGTTTAGTTCTCTGCAGCCCAATAGAAATGTGGTATTCAACATCCTTGAGCACTTCTGGAGGGAGCAGTTGCTGTCAAGCCAAGATGCAGGAGCGGAAGCAGCAGCTTTGCAAACAACAAAGGGAAAAGAACTGACCGGGTTATTGACTGGCTCACAGAAACGACTGGAGGACACAGCAAAAGTGCTGCATTACCAGGGTGAGCAGTTTGATAACATCATGAGAGGACTCAACAAGATCGAAGGGGATATGGATGTAGCAGACAGGTATGATAATGGAGCATCCTCTGAGCTAAGCAGTGGTTGTGGGATTGCATTGCTTATGCCTGAATTTTATGGGGCTGATCCATGGGAGGTCTTTAGAATTGTAGAATGGTTTGCATTGGAAGGGAACTTTAAGTTCATCCAGTTCCAACCCCCCTGCCATCGGCAGGGACACCTTCTACTAGACCAGGTTGCTCAGAGCCCCATCCACTCTGGCCTTGAATGCTGCCAGGGATGGGGCAGCCAGAGCTTCTTGGGGCAGCCTGTTCCAGGGCCTCACCATCCTTCCAGGGAAGAACTTCTGCCTCAGACCTCATCTAAATCTCCCCTCTGTCAGTTTAAAGCCATTCCCCCTTGTCCTGTTCCTACCTGCCCTTGCCAAAAGCTCTTCTCCAGCTTTCTTGTTGTCCTCTTTATGCACTGGAGGCTGCTTTAAGGTCTCCCTGAAGCCTTCTCTTCTCCAGGCTGAACAAGCCCATCTCCCTCAGCCTGCCTCAATAGGAGAGGTGCCTCAGCCCTCTGATTATCTTTGTGGCCTCAGGACTTGCTCAAACAGGTCCATGTCCTTTTATATTGGGAAACTAAACTGTTGATTTTCCTTGAAAGTTCAAGCCCACAGTGGTCTTTTGTGGATCTAGTTCTTGTTATAAGATGTTTCTGTGTTTTTGTCCTCCCTTCTGTGTGATATTTTTTCATCTTGGTGAAGCTGTCTGTACATACGTCCCTGTTCTCTCTTTCAAATAACTTTCAAGCCCTTACAAGTTTCAGCCACAACTGGCAGAAATGGTAGAGATCGCCAAAATATGAACAATGTATAAGTTCTGAGAGAATATGCAACATTAGGGGAAATAGATGACAATTTATGTCCCCACAGAAGGATAACGTATGGCACTGGCATTTTTATTAGATATCCTGGAATATGCGTAAATGAAGAATACTGGAAGTTGGCTTTGGTTAATTTTGCCAGTCCTGGAGCAGTCTGTTTTGCTGTTCCACAGCAAGCACAACCACAGTTCTGCTTTTCTGATTCTTCTCAAAGGTAATGTTGAACATAGCAGGTGGGCTGCTGACTTGGAGGCAATTTCCAAGAGTTATTGGTTGACAGCTGCCAATTAATCTTTAAATAGATTGTACTTCTTTCTCTCTGCATGGAAGTCGGCTCTTGAGACTGCTTTTTGTATGCAGTGGGTAGTTGAGGGCTTTATACTTGTCCTTTTCCTTCACAAGAACTTACTTCCCAGCTACAGATAGCAGAGAGTATTGGGCCTGGTGCAGATGTAGTCAAGGAAATAGCTGCAGAAACAGTGCTCCCTCATTTGTGATACAAAACTGTACTACTTTTAACCTTACACGGAATACTCTCTGCCTTTAGGTCTAGGTGGAATAAATGTTTTGAGGAAAAAATGAGCAATGTTGAGCTGCACTGAAGTGCTTTGTCTGCAGTGGGGTGATGCAAGAACTGGAGAGACAGTGCTAGACTATTTGTAGTAATCTCAATTGAGCATTTAAGACAGTGTATTCATTAAACTTAGTCACCTAAGTGCTACCTTTACACAACTGAAATAAGAGATTTGGAGCACATTTGAGATGTTGCTTAACTTTAGGCTTTGCAGAACTCAATGTGAATAGTAAGTGGTTGGTGTCTTGATTAGAATATTATGACTTCAATTCACTTTGAATGTTAATCATTATTCTATGATTCTAGGATCTATCAAACCTGTATGCTGCAGGTTTGATTTGATAGCAGTCCAAAATAGACAGTAAGGTTGAGAGTAGTATTGTAATATTTGAAGATACATAGTTATGAGTGTTTTTGTAGAAGCTCTCACAGCTGCATGAAAAAACAAATGCAATATATTTCAAACCAGTTCTTTTTGGAAGAAGCATCTGTTTTTAGACAGATATGTCTAAAAGCAAGTGTTGATTTCACAATGGTTCTGGTGATATTATGCATACCCTTTAATGAAAAGCCAAGATAATTGAAAGCTTCAGCAATAGCTTTTAAAGTTCTGTAGCAATAAACAATGAGTAGGAAAATAAATACCTGCTCATTGTTTTTGGAAGAGAGTTTTGTTTTGGGTTAAGATGCACTGGGAGGTATTATTTGTCCTCATGAATCTGACAAGCGAGATGCTTTGATTTAAAAATGGAAAAATAAAGGAAGGCATTGACTAAGTGTTAGCTGTTTTATCTAAAGTACAAAGAGGTTGGCCAGCTTGCAGGGTAAAATGCAGCCCAGAATCCATTACTGAAACTGTTCTAATCACCCTATGCTTTTCTAACACTTAGTTTTCTGGTGTAGTTTGTTTGTAGTTTTTCTCATGAAGCTGCTTCTCAGCCCAAAATCTTCTCTTAAACTGATAACATCTGTCTTCATGTCCTTAACCAGTGTAGGAAATAGGGAAGATCATGAAGCTCATTTGATTGTTACATATGAGGTAATTCAGCCTATTAACATAAATGGGCTCATGTCTGTAAAGCTCTTTGACTATTGCTTTCTTTAGAAGGTTGATGAGAGAAATAACTGCATGAGTAATACCATACAGGACTATCTTCCATGTGTAGCGGATTCTGTGCAGAAAGAAACTTTGGTAAGAAACTTCTGTACCTGCTAGTTCAACAGCACCAGTTTGATGGTATTGTCTTTCGTAAGAAGAACCAGGCTCCTTTATCGCCTTTCATATGTTTAAAACTTTGATTAACTTTATCTTGCCTGTATATGTGGGCTTTTTTTGATTAATTCTGTTCTTGTGTATGCCTGGGTATATACAGCTGCTGTCAGTGGACCTGTGTTCAGATAAGCAGAGCCGAATGTGACGTTCTAGGAGATGTTCAAAGACCAAAAATAAACAGAAACCCAGATTCACTGGTTCTTTTTAATATATTGCTATTAGATGACAAGGTACTTTGGTTGCAAATTTTCATTTGTATATACAGACAGGTCATATAGTTTGTTGATACAGAGGTGTGACTCTTACGTGGAAGGCCAGAGAAGTTGGCTAGAGCCGTTGTTAGGGCTGTGCAGCAGAAAAGCCTTGACTGTAAATCAGACATTGCACAGCTGGGATGTCAGTCCCTGGGGAAAGAGGGGAGGAGGCAGGAGAGTGAAAGGATGAAGTGATAAAAATTAAGGTACAAAGCTACTCAGAGTAAGTTACCATAATGTAAACAGAGGTTTAGATTTGTCATGTTGCAGCTGCTTTTCAGAAAGTCCATGAACACACATGTTCTTCTCACGGTGACTATGATGGAGTGAACCCATATTGCTGTAGGAATTTAATGACTTTTCATAGGTTAAGACATAGGCATAAACTGTCACTGTCCTGAAGTAACTTTTTGTAAGTCTTTCATACGCTTAAGAGGACAGAAAAAGTGCTTTGTGTTCTGTAGAAATGAGATCAGGTCGTTTGCTTAGTTACAGTAGGTAGGTTAGAGCATAGCATGAATTTGGAAGATGATGTGTGCTAGTAGAGCCTTGGGCTTTTCCAGTCATTCTCTGTGTTGAACTTAAGTTGAACCTCATAGTTTCAGAATTAATCCCTAAATCTTATGATACTATGACATTTAAAATTCTGTTACTGTAGAACATTTTACATCTCCTTTGGTCTGTTTTCCCTACCCCTCACCCCCTTTTTTGAGGAGTGTCACAGCATTTCCAGAGGGCAGTGGTGAGCTCCAGAACTGTTATTTATATTGCATTCTATCTACACAAGTACCTGATGTTCATGTTTTAGTTGGGAGTAGATTCTTAGAACAGTTCATTCTGCCTCTGCTATTCAAGAACTAAGTGGTTGACTCCCAATATGAATTTTTCTGCTTTTCCTAGCAGATGAATTTCTTTAAGTAGGTCTGCTTTGAAGCCGGTGCAGAGCTTTGATGGCTAGTAAACAAAACATATTCAGTCAGAGCTTTCTCTTTCAGATTAGACTTTGTCTGCAGCCAAATTAAACAGGATTTTAAAATTGCAAAGTCTTCCGTGTGTAGACACACTCTGATTCTTATGGAAAATAAATTGCTACAAAAAAGATCTTGAGAGCAGCACTGTTGTGATGTGTATTTGATCAGGGAGTACCTTTCTAGAATAAACTTAAAAGTAAATTAAATCAAGCTGGCTCTCTAAAATAGCAGTAAAGCAGTAGTAGTTTGTATTTTGGTCTCATACGCCTTACATCTCTAGGATTTAAGTCAGTAAATAGTCTTTTGTAGTAAGAGGACAGTTTTTCATTGAAGATTTTATTACATGTAGGCTGGCCTCATTAGAAGTATCTACTACAACTACCATGCCAGTGGCATATTCCTGATCACTGGATAGTCTTTAAGGTATTGATGGGGATGGGGGAACAAACAATTCTGATCTGGATTGAACTTCCTTAGAGCTAATTTTTTTTTTTTTTGGTTGATTTAAACATAACCTCTTCCATCCTATTAGTTAATTGAGAATTCATTTGTGCCTCCAGAGACTGCTTTCCTGTCCTGCTCTGTGGCTGAGGAGTGGACTGAGAAATCTCCATTTAAAACATCCTGATCAGGCTAATTGCCTGCAGCCTAGTTTGGTTTGTGGGATGCTTCCAGACAGCTCACTGCTGTTTTCCAATGGGAGCAGGGTAGGGTTTGGGCAGTCAATAATTCCCAGAGGGTTGATTTGCCTCTTCCTATGCCTGCCTGGAACTGGAGATGAGCCGCTTTGGCTCAGATGTGAGGTGCATGCCAGAGGCTGTTGGTTGGTGAGAGAGGAGGTGACTGGTTGCACTGTGGGAGGGAAAGGCGGATACAAAGTTTTTGTTAGTTGCCTGTGGAGATGTCCTTGGGCCCAAAATTTCTTTCCAGCCATTAAAGCAGAGTCATCCTGAAATACAGGATCCTCTGCAAGCAGGATGGGTTTGGGTAACAAGCAGGGCGTGAGAGGAAAGAGAGAAATGCAGCATCATAGGTGCTGACTGTGGCTCTGCCGTCACCTCCTGTCTAGACCTGGTGAGGGATGGTAACAGACAGGAGCACAACACATGAAAAGTCAAACCAAAACCATCCCCTTTCCTCTTGCTCTCCTTTCCTCTTGCTCTACTTTTTCTTTTTCTTTTTTTTTTTTTTTTTGTTTGTTTGGTTTTGGTGGAAAGAGTAGTGGTCAGGCTTAGACCCAAAGACCCCGTGATCATGATCCTTTCTTGGCAGGGGACCCAGAAAAGGGGAATGGGCTATGCTGATAAAAAAAGACAACATGAGGATTGTGTCTTCTATGTCACTGATTCTTCCTAACAGTGTTGCATCGTTTTTGCTTGCAGCTGGTAAACTTGGCTTCCTGCTTAGGTGCATGTTCTTGCTTAGGAATAAGGAGCTTGACTCCTGTGTTATTTCTGTCTATAGAATGGTCTTCCTGGGGAGCAGTTGCTTAATTGCTCCATAAAGTCAGTCTGGTTACCTTTAAGCTAAGGCACCAGTTCGCCAGCAAGAAGGCCTGTGTTTTTCAGGAGCTACACCAACACTGATGGTGAGGCAGACTCTGGATGCCTGTGGGAGTCTCTGCTGTGCTTTTCAGCCTCAACCTTTCACTCTTAGTGTTTTAATGGTAATTTGGGAGTGGAGGCAAAGCAAAAGGTGGCATCAGACTATGGGGCTTTGGTATAAAGGAGCAGAAAAAGGCAGTGGTGCAGATGGCCAAGTGTGGAAATATTGAGGTAAATGGCAGTGTTAGCTGAAGAACAGATGGGTGTAAATTGGCCTGAATAATCCAGTTGAAAGTTGGATTTCTTGCATCAGAACAGTGAGATTCTGGGTCCCCTTTCCAGTGTGTTAGCAAATGAAGGAAAGCTGTTTTTTGAAACAGATGGATCCTGGTAAGCTGTGAATAGGTTTGAGGAACAAAGTAAGAGGGCTGTATTCAGTATTAATAAATCTTTGTCTGCTGCAATTTGCCTTGAACTGGAGGGGTAGCACGACCTCCCTACTGGCTTTGACTCTGCTAACACTCTCTTTTCTCTGCTAGGTTGTTGACTGAGCTCGAATCTCCTTCTTGGTGGCCGTTTAGCAGCAAGCTTTGGAAAGCACCGTCGGAAACCAAGCCAAAGGAAACTGCCACAGTTTCCGATTCGAAGAACCAGGAAGGAATCGTAATTAGAATTCCAGTTATTATCACCCACAGAACAGACTCAAATGTCAAGCCAGGAAAACTCACGCTCTTTGCTTCTGGCCTGGAAATCAGTGACTGCAATTCTCAGGTCATTCACCGTTTTGAATCAAAGGAGGTAGATGATATCAGAGTTCATACGCCATATGAAATCAGTGTCCGTCAGAGATTTATCGGGAAGCCAGATACCTCTTACCGGCTTTTGTCAGCAAAGATGCCAGAAGTAATCCCCATCTTGGAGATGCAATTTAGCAAGAAGATACAGTTTTTAGAAGATGCCCTAGGTTTTGCTGGTGCCAGGAAATCTCCTCAGGTAGATTTGGGGACCTCCATTTGGCAAGCAGGTATGTGACAAAGCAGTCTATCTATAAGAGTAACACTAGCACCAAAAATTTCCAGGTGGTTTTCAAACTCAAAAGTGTGTAATAGTTGCAAGGCAAATCCGCTTTCCCTTGTCCCAGTGTGAGACAACATTGATGATAAAATGCAAGAAATAACTGGTCCGTGACCTTAGACCCTACTGTGAAGAGGGAGAGGGCAGAAATGACAGAAGTGTGTGGCCCTGCTTTAGTCTAGTTGGATTTTCTTTCTTACAGCTACATTAGCAGAACCTGTGACTGTAGATGCTGAAGCTGAGTGTCCCTCAGGAGCTTAGCAGCTGGATTGCACTAAGCCCTCTTTAACATTGTGCTCTCAGCTGATGTTGACACTAACTCCACACCACTTTGTGAAAGGATTAACTTAGAGTTTCAACTACTGGCCTGTGTTTCAACTACAGTGTCTTTATTTTTCTGGTGGTCACCAATTCAGTATTGTGCCACTCTGTGGGGAAGTAATTTGAAATAATTTTTCCTGATTGCATGCTTCACAGTCCTCTGTTGTTTTTCCTTTATAAGTTTGTAGCTGGAAGTATACTTATCTTAAATCTGTGATTCAGTTAATTGTAGTAAGTTTAAAATATATTTCCAGTCCAAGTTTTTTAAATAACATCTGGAATAAACACGTAAATTTTTCACATTTTAAAACCTAGAATTTTATTATTTGAGAAGTTCAGGTGTTTGGATTTAGACATTAGATCTCAGGTTAGATTAATACATAGGTGAAAGAAAACACAGTAGAGATCAAAACCCTTTCACAGTGATAAGAATGACATTACTTATTACTGTTATGTCTTCTAGAATTCTAGGGAGGGTTGGTTTTTGTGGTTTGGTGTTTTTTGTTTTGGTTTTTTTTTGGTAGTTTTTGTTTTGGTTTTTTTTTTTTTTTTTTTTTTGCTAATCCAACCGTGGATTCATTTGAAGAGCTGATGAATTTTTGTCTGTTAGGAATTTAATTCTATCAACATGTATGAATTCTCCTTTTTTTCTTAATCATTAGTGACATAAGAGCAAATTGGTGGATGGATTTATTGCCAGTATGTTAAAAACAAGTAGAAAAATTTACAATAAAACAATAGCTGAACCTATTTATGTGCACTGAGCTAAAACTGGAGTTCAGACGGGA
>NW_009919785.1:14397-19766 GCF_000696875.1 Nestor notabilis
ATGATGTCCTCTTGTTTAAGAGTCATCAAGGGCCATAGCGTGGAAAAGCTTGTTAATTTTTAAGGAAGTAAGTCTTGGGCATCTGGCACTAAAATGTCAGCACAACAACTCAGAGGAAAAACAACCTGCTGGTTTCTTAAGCACTGAGTTATTCCAGCAAATTGGTGTTCAGTTCCTGATGGTCTTAAGGCTGGTTACATAAAATAATTGGTTATACAGCCTTAGTGTGCTTAATTTCCCACTGCTCTGCTCTGTTTGCATCTGAGTCAGTGAGTTAAGGATATTGCTCTCCTACCCCCACCTGCATTTCAACTGTTTAATTTGGAAATGTCAGTAAAGAAAACTGGAGGTTATGGAAATCTTGACTTCTCCAGCTCCACCAAAACCCTTGTTTGTTCCTTCCCCGGAGTCTGTTAATGTCTTCTGCCGCAAGATGGCAGTCACGGACTGTGTTTTAACCTCTTTTTTCCCCGTGATTGTTCTCATGGTGGAAATACTGATTGTTAATCCACCCACCCCACCCCACTCCCCCGCTTTGTTTGTTACTTTTCTTTCTTTTTTTTTTTTTTTCTTTGTCTCCTAAAGCAGGGGTAAAAGTCTGTGTTAGGCATCCCTGTCTCTGTACACATAAAATATGTGCAAATTTTCAGATAGTGAATTCAGATAAAAATTCAAATACTTAATAGAAGAAATATCATTGCAGTGGAGGTACATCTATGTCTGTGAACTGGCTCGTAGTTTTCTTTGCCCTCAGCAGTGAGACGTGAACATTTCCACCACTGTCATAATCTCATCTGGATCCTGTCTGTTTATACTATTCCTGCCTTAAAGTTGTGCATATTGCATGTTTGTATAAATACAAAAAACCCCTCATCTTTCCTAAGAGTTTTGGCTTGATGCCACCTAGAAGAGGAATTTGTGAAGACTTTTATACACACCAGATTATCTGAAAGTATTTTTAGCTGCTTTGCATGTCTTTTCTGACTGTATATTCTTGGATCAAGCCACACGGGTATTTAAATGCTTAGGACAGAGCAGTGAGGTTTGTTTTGCAACAGAGGTGGTTCTGTGCTGTATCAAGACAGTACTCTGCTAGCCAATAACATCCTCAGTAATGGCTGATAACAGCTACCCAGCATTAAAAAGTGCAAGAAATCCTACAGTGCCCATGCAATATAGCAATCTAGGACAGTGCTGTCTCAATCCTGTAGCTGAAGACTGGTATTTACAGTTTATCCTGATATTTCTCTTTTTTTTTTTTTTGTTTTCTCCTGCCTACCCCCGTGACCAAATGTTCTCGTTATTAAGTTTCCATCACTTTGTTCAGTGGTTTCGTACCTTCTCATCCTCACATGGTGGCAGTGAGTCTCACAGTGCAACTGCATATAACACAAAACAAAATGCTTTTTAAACGTTTCTGCCTTTCTGTTCGATTGTGTCTTTTTTTTTTTTTTTTAAACTAGAAATGGCAGACTGTCTTTTTCATCCATTCTTTTTGTGCACCTTTGTCACATCCTCCTCCTATTCTTGTCCTCAGTGAGATTAGTGAAGTGAAATGGATAGATTTCTTGTTTTTAATGAAATGATTAGTGTATTCTGACACTCAGCTGATAAGAAACACAAAGACTCTCCTCTGGCTATTTGCTTTCATAGGAAGGACTTTCATTCCTTCCTCACTTTGTCCTCTGAGGGAGACCATAGCAGTAATTTACCACAAGCAGCATTTTTCAGTGCCTGGTTCTTAGACCCTCTGATTGCAAGAAGCATTTGCAAAGGGTAACACTAGTACAGTGAGTGACTTGCTTGTCTTAAATCTTTTCGGTGTCTGAGTCCAGTGACTCTCAGGCTGATAACTGAATAATTCCAGGGATTATGAGTTTGCAGTAATTCCTTGAGAGGGATTTATGATTTGGTACTTCCGGTTTAGCTTTTGTCTCCCTTTTTGTGGGGAAGTAATGCTGTCCAAAGTGGTTGGGTGTACCTTGTCAGATGGGCACCAGCTCTTTGACCTGGTGATTAGCTCTGGCATCTGACATGCTTTCTGTCTTGATGTACATAAAAGTTGTTGTCGTTGTCCTGAGCTGGGTCAGGCCATGTGCTCACAGGTGGCAGCAGTAGAATTAGCTTTCTCCATGGTGTGTCTTTAATGGGGAGAGCTTTGGAGATGCTTGAAGTGCCTCTAGGAGCCAAGATGTGTGTTTTGAGTGTTTAGCACCCATCTGCATCAGAAATAACAACCTTTCCTTGCTGCATGTCCCTGCTACCTTAGTGGGTAGTATCAGATACTGCAATAAGAGCCAATGCTTTAAATAAAGGACAGGTGGTATGTTAATGCGGGATTGCGTCCACACTGCTTAGCTGGGGGTGGCTGTTAGCGTCAGTGTTGCCCTTCTGTTTCAAGGGTTTGCTGACTTGACTCTGTCCCAGATCCATCACTTTCAAATTCTTTAATTAAAAAGGTTAAAGAGAGAAGAAACAGCAGGTGGAGAATCCTCATTTATCTGATTGGGAGTGTGTTGCTGCTTCTTCGTGCTTAGTTCAGATGAATCCCGACAGCCCAAAATGAACCCATTCTCCAGATGCTGCCTTTACTAATAAGTTATTTCTTGGCAGCCTGGTCACCTCCAAGTTAGGTGTTGTACAGAATACAGCTCAAATCCTTTCTAGCAGAAAAGTCCTCTTGCAAACTGGTATGGAGAAAAGCATAGAATCCAGAATGGCTTGGGTTGGAAGAGACCTTCAAGACCTTCTAGTTCCAACCCCCCGCGAACACCTTCCACTAGAGCAGGTTGCTCCAGGCCCCATCCAACCTGGCCTTGAACACTTCCAGGAATGGGGTAGCCACAGCTTCTCTGGGCAACTTGTGCCAGGGCCTCACACCCTCACAGGGAAGAGCTTCTTTCTAAGATCTCATCTAGATCTCCCCTCTGTCAGTTTAAAGCCATTCCCCTTGTCCTGTCCCTACCTGCCCTTGTCGGCCCCTTTAGCCACTGGAACCTGCTCTGAGGTCCCCCTGGGAGCCTTCTCCATACAGAGGAGGGGGAGGGAGGATTAGGGGGAGAGAAAAAAGCAGGGATCAGCCAATTTTATATTAGTACTGGTCCTCCCCATTGGTACAGGAGATGGCAGCCTGAATATTGGAATTTCTTTTGCAGCCACAGGACTCCTGGGAGGAGTGGTGCAGCCCAGCTCTCCGGTAGGAGGCAGAGAAGGGATGGACAGTGACCACGTCCAGCTGCAAAAGCAAGAGAAGATCTCTCAGGAAGAAGCAAAAGAGCTTAAACAGGTATAAATTGACTTAACTTTGACAAGAATTGCTTCACTCCGTCTGCTTCCATTATAAGATACTTTTTCATCATCAGAAACATAGTCATTGTCCTTAACAGAGTATTCCTCAGAAAATTCCTGAAATTAGATGGGCATATCTTAAAAATCAGTTAATCAAGCCTGTGATTAAAATACACTGATAACTGTATAGTTTTATTTTGTTTTGGGCTTTTTTACTTATTTTGAACAAATCAAGGATTATCATCAAAATATATGGATGGAATTATAACTCAAGCGAAATCCTTAACTGTAACCTGTTTTTTCTGAAGATTAATCATCTTAACAATTAAATAATTTTCAGCTCTTTTGTGTTTTCCCTATGCCTTCTTACTCTTTTTAGTAAGGAGTAGCAGCTCTATTTCAGAAACATCCACAGAACTGAATGTAGTGTTTTATAAACACACTGAACTTGTAGTTGGGAAATAAGTATGCTGTCCAGCAAATTAATAAAGGGGAAATTTTACTGGAAAAAGCATTTTAAAGTAATCCAGTCTGATATTGTTCCTCTAAATGGCTCTTCAAGGAACTTCTCTCATAACTGATGTTCAGAACTCTTAGTGAAGAATTGCTCTTTGTAGTAGGTGTTTGATCTGAAACAGTGAACAAGCTGGTAAAGCAAAGGAGAATGGTTTGAGTGGTTTTTCCATTAAAATAGGTTTACTGGTGGTGATCACAGCCACATCAGAAGATGTGACTGAAGATTAAACTTTATTATTATTTATTTTCTCCCCTGTAGCATTTTATTCTTTTTGATATTCCAGCTGTATCTTGATGATAGCATCATGTGAAGTCTGTTCTAATTCCCTTGTCTCTCAGCCAAGCCTGCAGGCTTCCAGCCCCCTTCTTGTATTTTATAGTTGGGAATTAGAATATATCAACTTCTGTTAGCTTGAGTGCATTTGAGAGTCACAAGCACTTAGTAGGGTCTTGAGTGGCTAAAAATAAAAACTTACTGCATGAAAAATCTATTTATTAACTAAAAAACAGTTGAGTAAGTGAGAGTTTAACCTTTGCAGAAGGTTAATTTCAGAAATTTCTGGAACTCTCTGTGCTGGATTGTAGACTTAGTGTTAAATGTCCAGTGTGACTTAAAACCAAACACTTTCAAGATGAACTAGAGCTCAAAAGACAATTCTTGTATTGATTTATACCCCACCAAACCAAGAATTTTTAAGCCAGTTGATTATTTGGGGTGAGTTTGTGGGGGAGTGTGTGTGAGGAGAGGATCTGAATTCCAAACTTAGAGGCCGTGAATTGGCCCGATTTTTCTCCAGTAATTGCTGAGCACCTGTTCCCTGAGAGCCAGGCCTCTTTAATAATCATTCCAGTCATTAATAATTTTAAGGTACATGCTTTAATTCCTATAGAACTCCTGTTCCTTTTCATTACTAGGAGTCACTGCATAGATACACAGCCTTAGACCATAACTTGCTTCTGTAACCAAAATATAGTCAAGATCTTTTGACTGAAATTTCTTACTTGGACTTTTTCAAGACAAACCTGACTACTCATCATTTAGTGATTCTCCCTTCTCATCTTTTAAAGAGCTTATCTCCATGATCTGTTATTTTATCAAATAACAGATAAAAAAAATACTGCTTTTTCTGAAGCAGTGTTGACCTTTGGAAGATTTTAAGGGAGAATATTTCTCGGTAGTAGTTGTACAAATAGCAGCAATCTGTTCTTCATGGATGCATGTGCTTTTTATGGCTGTTATGTATTCAGTAGGGCCAGTTGTTCCTTCCTTAAATGTCAGCTTTTCAGCACTATAGTTCTGATTTGTAGCCAGACCCAAAAAAGCCAAATACACTGTGAAGGGTTGTTGGTCATGTATTACTAGTGAAGACACATTTCGATACACCTTGCAAAAAAGTCTCTTAAGGAATTGCTTCCCCTGCTCATTACTTGTGATGTGAGTAACTCCAGGAGAACTTTTGAAGCTGGAAAAGAAGAATTTGTGATGAGCAGATATAGTTGTCACTCTTTTTCTGTCCTCAAAAACAAAGTACTTCACTAATAACAATAGATGTTTTGCAGCAGGA
>NW_009919785.1:19797-24723 GCF_000696875.1 Nestor notabilis
ACTAAATTCCTTCCATTAGAGCTGAAAGCCCTGAGCATCTGCAGTTGTGATTGGGTGCCTGAATAAAGGACCTCACCAGGACTTCATGAAGGGACATTTGTGTCAACATCTGTGGCAGTGTGAGCTGTGTTCTGTAGCTGTGCTATACAGATGGAGAAAGAAGCCTCTGAAGTTACTGTGGTCTCTGGCTGAACCTCTGCCTCCCGCCTCGCTATGGCTGACATAATGGCACTGGGTGTGGGAGGGGATATGATAATATTAGCTTAAGGGCTGTGGTCAAAGGGGGGCAGTTCACTAAATTTGAATTTATTTTGCCAAACCAGTGCTTTCTAATTTCTCAAACAGTTCCTGCCAAAGAACTGTCCTGATATTTACTGTCTGGAGATCGCATATGCCATGAAGACAGAAACAGTATTAAAGAAGTTAATTTTTTAATGTCTGGGAAAAAGCCCACATCCCAGTGCGTATCTCTGGCGTTTGCTTTCTCGTTGTCTTCTCAGGTCAAGGTGGTTCCATTTCAGTCCTTCGCTACTTTCAAAATCTCTTCAGTGTTTATTTACCCTTTTATCATACCCTCATCTCAGGAAATCACAACTATTAGGTCGGAGAAAAAGTGTTTTGTTGAGGAACTGTTCATTCCAAGTGCTAAATACCAAATTTGCTCACAGGATGGCCTGGTTCCATGGCCTATAGCGATCAACAGACAACAGCTCTTAAGACACGTGTAATGACTATGCCTCAAGTTTATTTTTTGGAAGGCACAATGCAGGGAGAGAACTGAGGTCCTCACAACTAATGCTTTGTATTTGCTTGTGTGTAACTTAAGTATTTAATGGCACCAAATTAAAAGGTGATAGTTAAGCCTGTGGAGCTGCTTGAGTATTTTTTTCCAGACAAGGCCAGCGGAATGTTAGTGGCACCATGAGTGTTTAATACTGCCCAAGAAAGTAAGATCACAGTTCTGTATCAGTCCAAGAAGAAATAATGGGAGAAATTGGCCACTAAGAATAAGATAGTAAAAAATTATCCTTCCATACTGTCTGCATAGCCACTGCCTCAGAAGAATCATTGTTTTAAAGTCTGCTTTTGTATGCTTCAGATACGGGGGACCTGCTGTCGTGTCAAACTCGCCTGTTCAAGTGTTTTCTGTGCTCAGATGTTTTGTTCCACAAGAGACAGCTTGATTTGCTAGAGCAGGCAGAAGCCCTTTTGCTAGTGGCTGGTGTAGAGCTTGGGTATTTGTACACTAAATGCAGCTCTGCATCTAGCAGAAGGAACCTCTGTGCTTTGCATAGCTACAGGCAATTACTGATAGCGGCAGTCCCAAACAAGAAACATGTTAAAGCAATTCAAATTCATAGATTTTTGTTTGGTGGTTTTTTGTTCTTGTTGTTTTTTCTTTTTTTCTTTTCTTTTTTTTTTGTTGTTGTTATGGCAAGTTGCACTTGTCTCTTGAGGCATTAACAAATGTCCTTTAGTAAATTGTGTTGTGGTAGCTTAAGATATTTCTGCACTCTGCTGTCTCCCTGCCCATTTCCAGGTTCACCAGGAGAGGATGTGGACAGGACCCTTAATATTTTTGATGCAAGATCTCTCAGCGTAATTCCTATTGTGGGTTTGAGCGTATAATGAGACTATGCATTGGAATATTTTACATGTTTTCTCCCCTTCTTGCTCACCTGTGATATGTTCAGCACAGAGGTGAAGCACCATATTAAATCATGACAAGTTATCACTGTCAAAACCTCTGCACCCTAGTTCAGAGTACTATGAATGACAGCCTTCTATTAACAGGTGAATTTGTCTGCATTCAAGAGCTGTTTCTAGTTTTATGTGATCTGCTTAGAATTCAGACCTCTTGGACAGGGATAATAGTGTGGATCTTGGGGAGAATTTCATGGAGTTCAATCTTCAATTGGCAATACTTCCTGCACAGAAAGTGACACTTTCTGTATCTTATTTTTACTGCTGGATGCTCATTCTAACTTATTTCTTAAGCTTCAGCTATATTACATTGTTATGATGGCATCTCAGGCCCCAGACCAAATTGAGGTCTCCATTGTAAGATATTAAGGATACAATCTCTGTTTGTACAATGCCTAACACTTGGAATTTACATCTTCAGGTGGTGTGGCAAAATTATAAAGTCATAAGGCTAAGTACTGAGCAGGTTCACAGGCTTGGAGTCCCCTCCCATCATTTTGTTTGCATCTGTGTCGTGACTCTCCTGCTGAGCTAGTTGCTTGGCTCTCACTTGAACCAAAGCAGAGAGGAGTGGGCAGCACTTGAACAACTCCTTAAGGAGGTACATAAAGTAGAGCAGATGAACTGTGATCTAAACTGCACTGCATTGATTGCGTCCCCATAGTCTATACAAGAATTTGGGATACGTAGCTTGGATGGACACCTCTTCTTCTCCCACCAAGGACCGAGTCTGCTGACCACTTGACACAGGGCAGATGTGGAGAGCAGTGACAAATTTACTTCTTTGTTTTGTACAGTGAGAGTGCTGTATGAGAATATTAGGTAACTTGCCTAAAGTTGCACAGAAAATCTGTGACAGAGCCACGAGGATAAATCAGACTTTCCAAATTATAATCCGGTGGCATAAATCTAAAGCTGTCTCCATGTGAGGCTGACCAGTGCCTTAGGAAATGTGCCTTTAAAATGTGTCTTTGATGGGCTCATACCTGCTGTTTGGCTTTGTGTAACAGAGTTTCATGCTGAGTTTTCATGTCTTGGTTCACCATCCAAATTGCATACTGGCACAGAAAGCGCTGCTGCTTTAAGCAGTTGACAGAACTGGAGCAGTGATAACTAGACATCTTGCCATCATTTTGCTTTGAAAAAATGGTGACCAACTTTGGCCAGACTTCAGCTTCCAGTAACTCTTTCCAGCAAGCTCTGTGGGCTCTGCTGAAAGAGAGTCTTAACTGTTTCAGGTCCTGTTGGATTGAGTGGCAGTACTTAGTTGGAACTGTTGGAGATGCTGCAGACAATAGGTTAGGGGATTTAGTACCAGTCTCTCTCAGGCAAAGAAAATTAACAGATGAAAGTGAGCCGCTTGCCTTTTATTTTTACATGTAAGTAACCACATCATCAACCGCTGTGTTTCAAGGCAGAGCCTAATTGGCAGGTGAACTGAGCAGAGCCCTGTAGCTGACTTAAGTTTCCATTTTACTGCTTCTGTATTTTAAAAGCTTTTCTGTTCTCAACAATTGTGTCTTTTTGTGTATTTTAAATGTTAAGTATGCTCTAATGAATGCAAAGCCTATCAAAAGTAATCTGTGTTGAAACTAAAAATAAACTACTTTCCATGGCAAACATGCCTTTTTTTTGCACAATTTTGATTTAGAAATAAATTGGGTTCCTCTTGGAGAGGTAGGGAAGGAGTGTCCCTGCTTCCTTTCTACATCTTCTCGTGCCAGCCCCTGCTTTGCTGCATAGCTCTCTTGGAGACTTGCTGCATGTCACCACATTTACCTGATGTGCTCACCTCAACCTAGATATGCTGGGTGAGGAGGCGGCTAAGGAAAGCAGAAATTGCCACACTGCTAAGGGTGCTTAGTGATAAACCTCCAAAGCATGTGCCTGGCAGCAGCAGGAGGTGGAAGAAGAACAGGAGAGGAACCATTCTGGAGCATGTGTCATTCCATGATCTAGAAATCTGCTTCTGCTGTGCTAGAAAACAAATACTGGGATGCTTTTGGGTAAACCTTTTTAGTAAACTTGCTGAGAAAATATCTGTGTGGACCATCTTTAAATCATCTGCAAATGATGAGGCATGCATCTTTTGCTGCTATCCTTTAGGATATATGGAAGGAGTGAGGTTTCTTCTCTCTTAAACTGGTATAAAGAATTAAAACTTTATTGGAGCAGAGGCTGAAACCCTGTAATCTCTCAGATGAACACTGAAGCTAGCCCTGCTTTTAGTTGGATGGAGTGGACCAGAAGACCTTTGGAAGTCTTTTCCCAAATATACTGTGACTTTATGAATGGTAACAGTCATTTCTTGTAGCACTGGCTATGTTATGTATTTATATGTATATTCTATATATGCTACATGCAGAAGAAGCTCAAAGGACAGACTGAAGGAAAACCACCTCTGAACTTCCTATTTTCAGGTAGTAAGGTTACTTCCTCAGGAGAGGCAAGATCTTATTTCAGCCCCATATTCTGAATTATACACATGATATATCTGATATGTCACTTTTCTTTTTGGTGCATATCCTAAACACATCTACCACCTCCAGTTTGGGGAATTCACCCTTGCTTTCCTGTTACAGTAAGAGATCCTGAAGTGTCCCATTTGAGATAGAGAGGGGTTTAGCTTGTAGTTTTGGTAAGAGACAAAGGTAGGTAAAGCTTGATCTGTGGTTTGATTTGTTGGGGTTTTTTTCCTGTTTGGGGTTTTTCTTTTTTCTTTGGCAGCTGGAGAAGGACTCTTGATCAGGGACTGTAGTGGTAGGACAAGGGGCAATGGGTTTAAACTTAAAAAGAGGATGTTCAGGTTCGATATAAGGAAGAAATTCTTTACTGTGAGAGTGATGACGCACTGGAACAGGTTGCCCAAGGAAGTTGTGAATGGTCCATGCCTGGAAGTGTTCAAGACCAGGAACATGGATGGATGAATGGTTGGATGGTGCATTGAGCAACCTGTTGTAGTGGAAGGTGTCACTGCCTGTGACAGGAGGGTTGGAACTAGATGATCTTTCAGGTCTTTTCCAACCCAAACCATTCTATGATTCTGTATTTTACAAGGTAGATCTCACTAATATGACTGATAGCCAGCTTCAGTCAAACCATGGTATCTCAAAATATTCCCCTGCCATTCCAGCTAGATATGTTCTTCACTGCTTTTGTCAAACTGGTAACTTCACAGCAGCTTTCTGGGGGCTGATTTTATATATATATATTTTTTTATAT
>NW_009919786.1:0-42165 GCF_000696875.1 Nestor notabilis
CGCAGCACCACGGTAACGGGCGCACCCGCCGCCTTGTCCGTTAGGATCCAACGTGTGATTCACCTTGGAAACGGCACCGCGTTACACGGAGGCGGAGAGGAACCGCGACCCCGGCGCTGAGTAAGGGGCTGGTTGTTGCCACCCGTGTCGAAGAGCGCACTGGTGAGACCACACCGGAGTGCTGAGGAAGCATCATACTGGTGAGTGTCCAACAAAGGGCCTTAAAGATGCTTAAGGGACTAGAGCGTTTCCGTGAAGGAAGGCGGAGAGGGAGGACTGTTGAGCCTGGAGATCCGAAGTGGTAGGGACTGTGCAAAGAAGGTGGAGCCAGGCTCTCTGCCATAGTGCCCAGTGACAGGACCAGAGACAATGGGCACAAACTGAAGCACAGGAGTTTCCTTCTGAACGTAAGGAAATACTTGTTACCATGTGAGGCCCAGGTCATCCAAGGAGGTCTCCATCCTTGGAGGTAACTAAACCACACTTTGGACACAGTCCCAAGCAGCCAGCTGGTTGGACCAGGTGACCTCTGAAGGCCCATTCCAACCTCAGACATTCTGTGATGCTGTGAAATAGCTGACTTCCAGCTTCCTTTCTACAACTCACTCTGTAAATCTGGGAATTGTCACCCCAGTGCCATTAAGATTCCTGAGTTGAGAAAACACTACTATCTATGGCCATGTAAGAGAGAAAAAGTTTCCTTGAAAGCAGAAGTTGAACCTCAACTTTTCCTTTTCTCTATTAATGGCTTCAGTTTCAGGAAGGGGGGTGGGGGGAAAGGCATGATAAATCTGTATTTTATGTGCCTAGAAAGTTTCCATACAGCCTTTTTGTTCAGATGAAACACAACAGGGTTTACAACTTCGGTATCCAGCTTTGGTGGGCAGTGTGTGAAATACAAGCGAGAGCTAACAGTATCTAAGAGATGAAGTGTGAAATTGAACTCACTGTGTTCTTTCATGCAGCTAAGGCTGCAACATCCAGAAAAGCAGCAAGCTAAACAACTGTGAAAATGATCTATCACATAGAAGTGGCAGGTTGTGTAGAGGGCTGGGGGTGGTGTTTTATTAACAGTGTTAACTTTCTGTGCCTGAACTAGTTCTCCACTGCTTTACCATTCATGCTTTACCAGTTATTCACTGTAAAGATCAAACCAGTGCTACCCACCAGCTTGTAACCAGACTGTTTCACATAAACATTCCAGAAGTTACTTGTATCATATGAAAAAAGCTCATGTAAAGCAGGACTGGTGGTGGTTCTTCTTTCTATGGAACCTGAAAAAAAGAAAAGAAGCTAGTAATTAGCAAGACGTGTAGGTTTCTGCTAAAATAAACTGGTTAGTTTGCTACTACTGTTCCAAACCGGATTTAATAGCAGTGATTTCACAAGTCCAGAAACAGCAGCAAGGGAGCTGAGAAGAAGAGACAAAAGATACTAGACATTGTACTAGGTAGTGTAATTGTGAAATTTTATTTTATTTTTTGAAGTCACAGAAGAGGGTAGAAAATAGCAACAAAGCATTGGATGTAAATAACCAAACATAGATGTAGAGTAATTGAACAAGATATAAAAGAAGAAAACCAACTAGCTTAAATTAATATACTTTTATATGAGAAAACAATTGGTACAAAGGCTGAATTAGAAGCATGAATTTCAAGGTCAGGCACACACTTCCTTAGTCCCTCAAAAAACCCAACCCTTGAAAAGAATATTTAGTTAGGTATGGTGTTAGCCCTGAATAATGGTAGCCTCTAAAAGGTAGTTAATGCTTTCCTAATTTCTGGCATGAAATAGCTGAAATAAGAAATTCGAAAAATGCACATTTGAGGTATTCCACCAATTCTACTCTGCTATTAAATAAACAGGTCAATATATTACCATCCAACCTGACTTTTACCCCCTACTCAACCCTAAGTTCTTAAATCACTGAGAATAAATGATTCAAGGTTTTAGTAACAAATTAGTAGTTTTTCTGGAATAGAACTTTTAACTTTATTATAGAGTACATTGTACTAGAAGGTTCATTCAAATCTAGGTAATTTAGTCACATTCCTATGGCTTTTGAGCAAAAAAGCAAGCAGTTTTACTGTATGTACACAATATTGAACATCAAGATTTAAATTAATTATTAATAACCTACATTCACTGTGGATTTCTAAGATTTACATCCAAATAGCATAGTTTATTTACATGCTTTGACATTTTAAAGAAAATGAAATAAGATCTTATCTGTTTAGGAAATATGATCTATCCCAAATTAAAAAGATACATTTAATACCACAAAATGTTCAAATATCTACAATTAAAAAAAAAAAAAAGCTTTCTGTGCCAACTATTTTTACTCTCTAAGAATGTAAAATTGCATTGATAACTGCACTAACTACAATTAGACTTGAAACATTTAAAACCTGAGAGTCAAATCTAAACTTTTTTTTTTCTTTTTTTGTTTGAAGAAAATCTTACAAGCCCTAATGTTAACTTAAGCACAGATTGGTCAGTGGTCAATAAAATAAAATTAAAAAGGGGGCAAAAAACCCAGTGCATTATTTCTGCAGCTCCCAAAGAATGTATCACTGTAAAATTGTTGCAGTAGTTTGACAAATACCAGCCTACCAGCCACAGTAAGGCTTATTTTGAAGTGTCCAAATGAGTCTTTGGCCAGTTCCTGCAAGGGTTCCCGTATAAGCATGCATCTGGGATCTTTGAGGTTTTCCACTTCAAACATACATGTACAGGTGTTTTAACAGCTAGATCAGAGTAAAAATGAAAATAACAAAAACATGAAGAGGCATAGAAAGTTAAAAAATACTGGCCAGAAAACATTCAAAGTCATAATGAGAAGTTTTGTATCATCCCCAAAGGCCTTTTAAAATCAGCATAGCTGTGGAGCATCATCCAAACAGAATGTACCTTACATTTAAAACAAAAGACCTGTTGCACTAGCAGGTACATTTACTGCACTGCAGGATGTAAAAAGTAACTACACCGAAAAGAAAAGCCTGGGGAAGAGAAGCATTACATACAAAGTTACTCTATTTTGTAGTAGCCGTTTTATTTCTGTGCTTGGAAACACTAGGCTCCATTTTTTTGAATGAAATAGCTTTCTCCTTCCTTCTTGTATCCTTCAGATACTGCTTGACCAAAACTGTCCCCTGGGAGGAGTTTGAGGTGGCCAGAATTTTCCCATTCTGGAGCTATTTTCCACTGCTTAAATAGCGTGCCCTTCTCATGCAGGTGGTAGGCAAAGTAGTAGTGGTTATTCCAGGCTGAAAGCAGGCAACCTGCAACCGACCGGCCTCCGCAGGCAGCTTGCTTGCTTCATAGGCTGTCCAACTGGTTGCATTTAACTAAATTGGCACTTGCTGGGACCCAGAAGCTCTTACCTCAAATGACCAATGGTACCACTCACCAAACTCAACACAGGTGTCTATGTAACTCTGAAACAAAGTTATTCCTGCACTTCATTGGGACTCACGGGAGCATTTCATTAGAGCTATAAACCTAACTGCACCGTATGGCAACATACTCAATTCTGCTCATGCCACATCAATCTAACTTACGATTTGAAAACTACATCTACATTACTATTACTTCACCTCCTCACCACAGAGACAATGTAAAACCAGCTCCTTCCATCAGGTTTTTTCCTGGGCTTAGCATCTCTGTATTTTTTAAGGCACTCAACTGAACAAGCACACAGGTCCATTTATTTATAGAGAAAGAAAATCAATGATGTGGCAAACATCCTTGTAGGTAGTAAGAAAAATGTGATACCTGCTAATTAGGTGACAATTTACTACCTGATGTAGCATAACTACAACAATGTTGTGGGTTTTTTTTTCAAAACCCCCAACATTTCTACAACTTGGGGTGTTACAGTGGGTTATATCAGGGGGATTTTGTCTGCTTTACAGAAAGTACTTAAAAAAACCCAACCTCCAAACAAAACAAAAAAACCAAACAAACAAACAAATCACAACAACAATCAAAAAAAACCCAAACCCCGAACAACAGAAAACAATAAAGGTAAACAGCCACAAGTTTTGTCATTCTTTGACGTAAAGCAGCAGATACATTGAAGAACATTCTGCTATTAATACATAGCAAATCAAACTTTTTCTAATATTTGAGTTTAAGATGGTGTGTTTTATCCCTTTGATTCTGGAATACAAGGAGACTAATTTTAAGTAAGGAAAGAGCAAGTGTATAAAAAATTAAGAGAAAACTGCAGGAGTTAGAATATACATGGACTTCATGCAATGATACTACATCCCTAGAAACAGACAAGATTTCAAAAGCCATCCTTTGTGGAACAAACTCTTCCAAACTACTGAAAAAAAAAATAAAAATGAAACATTCAATACACTGCTAAGGTTTTCACAGGTGATCAAGAAGATGCTGACTCAGTTTCTTCACCAGCTCCTGTTTGACAAACCTTGCTCTCGTTCACTGTGCAGAAGAGTTTGCATCCCACAACAGGAGGTTGCTTGGTACCAGTAAGGCAAATCACTTGTTGCAGTTTTTAATAAGGTTAAATAAACCCATGATGTCAACCATTGCTTTCATGATGTTTTTCCCAAAACGATGAGAATCCTTTAAAAGGAACAAACAAAAAACCAAAACCAAAGAGTTGTACTGTCAATCAACAGTTATCTTTTAGGCAAAAGAAGGAAACTTTTAGCATTTTTTAAATTTTGGAACTTACAGAATTAGAGTATCTATTTTACCATAAAATGTGGAATTTAAACCACAAAAATATTTAATGTTATACAAATTAATCTAGGCTTCTGCTATTACTGACCTCATCATTATGCATCTACTTTCCTACAAACAGAACTGAGATCATCTCCTTCTGAAATCAGATGCATCTGTAGCTTTCTGTGACTTTAAAACAACTGGGTTTCAGTATTGTTTTCTTACACCAGATTTTGCAAAAGCTAATTTTCACAAGACAAAAGAATGTTCAAAAAGTGTCTCACTAATGACATAGAAGTACTGAAAGAGTAGAAAAAGTTTTTCTATTTTGAGTTCCTATGAGAACCCTGATTTTTTTTGCCATTGAAAAATTACCTGAAGTATTGAAAATGAAAATCACAGTTATCTAAGTGTAAACAAACCATGAACCTGTTCTGTTTATTCTAAGTATCAGATGAAAGGTACAAGGAAGAAGTAGGATTACAAAATAAATGAGCAGCTACATTACGGGATCTACTGCAAAGACCCTAATAATATCAAGGCCATGCACGTGAAATGCCTTTTCTGTATGGACCTTTGACTAGTAAATAAGACACACAGGGAAATTCAAAGTACAAGCTAACAGCCATCTGAAGAACAATTTGGACTGCGACAAAAATAAAGTTGTACTTCCTCATCTTTAATGATTAACCAATAGCACCAAGATCTTTTCAGACAAGTTAAGGTCAAACAAGGAAAACTAGTTCAGCTATGTCATCCTGTACAAACTCAGCATGTTTACTGAAGTCATAAAAATCTAAAAGGGAAGGATGATTTGCATGCCTCTGCAACAGCAGACTAGTCAATAGATGACATCTACCCCATTCTAATAATGGGTGTTATTCTAACAAATTTTTCATTAATTATGTTTCTCAAGCACAGATTAACACTTACATGACACCTTCTTTCAGTATTATTTAAACTAAAAAGACCTGAAGAATAGGGAGCATACATCTTACTCTGTCTTTATAACTGCAACCAGAGACAAATCAAAGCAAAACTGTAATAACAAAAAAACCCTTACTGTTTATTGGACGGGTATGAGTCATTTTACATGAGTTCCAAGGAACTACTTGTATGTAAAGACAACTGTGGGCCACATGCTTTGTTTATGCTTGAAAGCATAAGTGAAATAGAATATGACTTCCCTGGTTCATAAAGGTATTAAATTTGTAAAGTGGAGACAAAAAAAATACACCCAACAAAACAGCATATGTTGACAAAGAAAAGGCAAATTGTAACTGTATGTTGCAAGTCCTCCTGATTCCTTTTAGAGAATTTGTAGAACAGTTTTATAAGCAGATATCAGAACAGATTTATTAATCTGTAAAAAAGGACTGATTCTTACCGTCTTAGAACAAGATATTTTGCTGGAGACATGAAAATGGATGGAGGCTTCACCCATGATAATATAAGAAACACCATAACCATCATCAGCCACCTAGGGGAAGAAGAGAAAAAAAATTTCTGAACTTTTACCTCTCCATTCCTGAATTATCTTATATATAACAACACAATTCTTACTATGCCATTTTTAAAATGAGTTGCAATTTCTCCTTAAGCAAAACTTAAGCTTCCACATTTAATGCATCATTTCTGAAGATTGAGTAACAGTTCTAGCCTCATCTGAAGTGCATGGAATTAGCATTTTCTGAATATATTTCTGTAATATTTCACAGCTTTAGTATTTTTAAATAGAATACTTGTTCAAAGAGCTTCTGCTATCAAGGTCTGGTCCAAAACAGCTATACAGCTTCAGTGCTTAAGTTGAAAGGCATCATAGAATAGTTAGGGTTGGAAAGGACCTTAAGATCATCTAGTTCCAACCCCCCTGCCATGAGCAGGGACACCACACACTAGACTGTGTCACCCAAGGCTCTGTTCAACCTGGCCTTGAACACCGCCAGGAATGGAGCATTTATCACTTCTTTGGAAAACCTATTCCAGTGCCTCCCCACCCTCACTGTGAAGAACTTCTTCCTTATATCTAATCTAAACTTCCCCTGTTTAAGTTTAAACCTGTTACTCCTTGTCCTACCACTAGAGTCCCTAATGAAGAGTCCCTGCCCAGCATCCTTGTAGGCCCCCTTCAGATACTGGAAGGCTGCTAGGAGGTCTCCATGCACCTGCTCTTCTCCAGGCTGAACAGCCCCAACTTCCTTAGGAATAAAATAGTTCAGTTGTATACCTGAACTTACTGTTTCATGGGATCACTCTGCAGATGTAAACAAATACAGTATGTAAATACAAAGTATGCAAGCCTTGTATTATGAAAAATTACCCAAAGGCAAAGTCATCCGACCCTACAGCAAAGATATGATTCTGAACACCCATATCATGAGCAGAGTTCTGGTCCAGTTTCAGTATTAGCAGCATTAACTGTCCCAGGTTTCAGTCTGATGTTATAATTAAGTATACCTAGTAAACACAGACTACCCTGCTGCTACCATTCTTTTCCTTCCTAACTCAAAGGATCACAACCTCCAAGAGCTTTGTTCTCACTGCTGCTAAGCAGCCTCAAAGTCTGCTCTCTCTTAATGCTACAGGGCTAGAGTCTACAAAACACTTGGAAAACAAACAAAAACCACCACCACCACACACACATTGAAAAGCCTGATGTACTGAATCTTTAGGCCACTTCAGCAAACTAAAGCACAGTTTTCGTAAGGATACAAGAAATTATTATTTCGGGCAGTGTGCGCTCACAGCCCAGAAAGCCAGTCATATACTGGGCTGCCCCAAAAGGAGCAAAACCAGCAAGTCAAAGGAGGTGATCCTGTCCCTCTACTCTGCTCTCATGAGACCCCACTTGGAATATTGTGCACAGTTCTGGTGTTCTCAACATAAGAAGGACATGGAGCTGTTGGAGCAAGTCCAGAGGAGGGCCATAAGAATGACCAGGGGGCTGGAGCACCTCGTGTATGAAGACAGGCTGCGAAAGTTGGGGCTGTTCAGCCTGGATAAGAAAAGCTTGTTAGCAGCCTTCCAGTGTCTGAAGGGAGCCTATAAGGACGTTGGGGAGGGACTCTTCATTAGGGACTGTAGTGATAAGACAAGGGATAACAGGTTCAAACTCCAACAGGGTGAGTTCAGGTTAGATATACGGAAGAAGTTCTTTACTGTGAGGGTGGGGAGGCACTGGAATAGGTTTGCCAAAGAAGTGAGAAATGCTCCATCCCTGGCGGTGTTCAAGGCCAGGTTGGATAGGGCCTTGGATGACATGGTTTAGTGTGAGGTGTCCCTGCTCATGGCAGGGGGGTTGGAACTAGACAATCTTAAGGTCCTTTCTAACTCTAACTATTCTATGATGAAAGGAAGAATAAGCAGGGTTATTTGGAAAGACAAGTAACTGAAGAAAGGAAATTAGAGGAATGAAGAAATAGTGAGAAGGGAGCAGTTAATGTAGCATTAGCAAAAACAACAGGGAAGTGTTAGAAATTCCTGTAGCCAAACCCCTATTTTATTGCCAGACCACACCTTTTTTGAGATACTAAATACTGACTTTATAATTGGCTGGAGCAAGTCAGTTTCTCACAAATGAGCAGCACTACAATAGCTATGCTTCCTTGATATTGCAATTTAAACTCATTCCAACCTCAAGAACCACTGAAAGCTGTATCAGAAATGTGAATAAATAAACAATAAAAACAAAGAAAACCCCAAACCCCGAATTCCAGCTTGACAAACTAGCCAAAATACACTGTACCTGTCATCCTAATCTCTGTGTGGCAAAGAACCGTCCTGTGATCCTTCTCGTTATTCTTTCAGAAGAAATGTTTTTTGAAAACAGATTAATCTAGTCTATAGCCCCGTAAATTCTGCTTAACAGATCTTGTTAATAATAATGTTGTCAATGATGGTCATGTTCAAATCCCAGAAAAACACTACAGCAAGTCAGTAGCTTGTGAAAACTCTAACAATACACTAGTTTTTTTTAAAGTCTACAGAAGCTGTAGAACATGGTTTTATTTTTGACTTAGCCACTATTCACACTTAGAAGGGCAAGTAGAACAATGTGAGCAGCTTAATTTGGAGGAAAGCATGAACAGTTTTTTTAAGATTTATCAGGAAATATAAAGAATAAGTCAAGTATAATTAATCTTACAAATCCCAACCTTAAAATCTAGTTTAAGTAGTAAGGCATTTGTCAGTGTACAGAATCTCTGGGCATATGTAATGTGATAAGAGCCCTCATTTTATCAGATCTCTCTGCCAGGTAGGCCTTTATCACATTAGATAACTGTGTCTTTCCTTAAGCATAATCGATTCTTGTAGTGCCATATGAGAAAAAGGCGATGCAGGTTTTTCTGAGCACGTCCACGTAATGAGAAAGCATTAAGCATGTTGATTTAACAGCATGTGTTGCACCTTCGATGTGCAATATTAAGGTATTACAGCTTTGAAGTTTTTAAAGTGGCATATTCAAAATAAAACTGGTTTTTAAAGGAGTCCTTGTATTTAGCAAACATACCGGTCCAAATCCTCCACCACACGATAACATTTCAGGATTCTTCTTTAAATCAATGTGTTGCTGTGGTGTCTGACTCGTTGACAACCGCCAAGGTTCTGACAAAACCTTTATTAGATATGAAAGAGATGCAAACAAGTATCATACACTGTTTAAGAACATGCAACTTTCTCAAAAACTAGTCAAGGTAAGTTAGAAAGCACTCACTAAAGTAATATTAAGGATGACTCCAGTTCCCATTTCAATGGAATGAACAATTAAGAAGGCTTAAAAGAAACAGCTAAACTTGTCCTGATATGCCAACCATTAACATACGAAGTTGCGATGCCAGTTCCTCAAAGAGAATAAAAGTTGTTTCAGTAGAAACAGTATTTCAAAACAGATTAATCGGGTCTATAGCTGGGGAAGTTCTGCATAACTGGTCTTGTTAACGACAAGATTGTTAATGGCCACAGTGAGATCCCAGTAAGATACTACATTGAGTTAGAAGCTGGTAAAATCTCTACCAATGTAGGTGTAACTTGAAAGTCTGCAAAATCTGTAGAAAGTTGTTTTAATCTTGACTTCACCCCTAGTCACATTTAGGAGGGCAAGCAGACAAATGTGAGTAGCTTAATTTGTAGACAAGCTGAAACACATTTTTTATTAATCAGGAAACATGAACAACTGCAATATAATTACTTTTACAGAATGCAACTTTAAAATCTAGTTTAAGTAATAAAACATTTGTCATGGTAATAAAGAGTGACATTAATGTTGTGCTTTAAAAAACCAAAACAAAACAAAAAATCACCCAAAAAACAAACAAAAAATCCCCCCAAAAAAACAAACAAAAAACCCCCAAAACCAAACAAACAAAAAAAAAAACCCCAACCCCCCCCCAATATACAATTCCTATAATTCACAGTAAAATAAAGTGATTTTGTCACAGTACCAAAAGAACATTCTCTCAAGAAAACACAGCCTTTTTTGCTACCTTGAAAATATGTAAAAACCACAAGCAATGTTTGTTTGTTTTTTGGGGTTTTTTTTAATACTGACTATAACTTTCTTGCAATCCTTGATAACATGTATTATACTACAAAGCTCACAGAAAGTATTACTATATGCTTATTAATAACTGCATACATAAAGCAAAATGAAAGTAACTTGTAATCTGTCAGCAGATATTAAGCAATGTTACCTCTTACCTTTTTTCTTAGGAAAATCTGAGTTCTATAACTATGTCAGCAGATACCACAAAACACTAGGTTAAAAAAGGATTTTTTTTACTGTAATTAATAGTTGTAAGTCACTTACTTCCTTAAGGAAAGGAGAATCTACAGCCAGGTACTTGGAGACAACATAAAGACAGAAGAGATGGCGGTCAATGCCAGAACCAGTCATGGCGAGACGATATAAGTGCTGATGTTTGGCAGCAGCAAGCCGGAAGACCTTCAGCTTATTTTCATTCTGCCAGTGAAACAAAGATAAAGAAAAATCAGTTAAGTGAACTGGATGGAGGTGTGGAAACTAAGTTACAGCAATGGCTCTCAAGCCTAGAACATGTAAGGGTCAAGTACATTATATAACTGTATATTTAGTTTCTAGAGACAGTGGTCTTAGAGTTACAGAAGAACAAATCTCAACAGGATTTAAGAAAAGCTGGAACTTCAACAGCTGTTTTAGAAGACAGACTGACAACACTGAAGGTATTGGGTCCATGAATGCTGGTTATTTTCTAAAGGCCTTCTCTTAAAACCTCAGGAGCAGGCAATTCCAGTCAGAAGTCATGCAAACAGGAATGGAAAGCTGCATCAAGGGACGTTCAGACTGGACATTAGGAAAAGGTTCTTCACTGGGAGGATGGCGAGTCACTGAAACTGGCTCCCCAGGGAAGTGGTCAGGGCACCAAGCCTGTTCAAGGAGTGTCTGGATGATGCTTGTTGTCATACAGTTTAGTTTCAGGCAGTCCTGCAAGAAGCAGGGAGTTGGACTCAGTGATCCTTATGGATCCCTTGCAATCTGAGATACCCCATAGTTCTATGAACACTGTATGAATGTTGCAAGAGCTGAAAGTGCATGCCTGTTCAAAACAGTGAGCCATTCTGTTAAGATTTTATGATGTGAATGAACATACTGAGTATATGGCAACTGTCACTTCTTATCTCCAGCATCACTGCATTTTACACCGCTTATTGGGGACACAGTGAACAGGCTATATGGCTTCAGCAAGAGAAACTAGTAAATCACTTGTAGTCATGCTAAGTATGCCTACCATTGGCATCCAGGACTAAAGTTTTGTGGATAATCCATGGAAGATACATGCTCCAAGGAAATTCCAAGGAAAGTCCCAGGAAAAAGTAGAACAAGCAGTAAAGGCAGACAACTCTTTTGGAAATAATATATAAATGCATGTAATATATCTTCATAACATATAAAACCCCAAATTCACACTATGAAGGCAGGCTTCCTCTGCTCTGTTGCTGATCATTCCAGATGAAGGACAGTAATGAATCAACAAGTCTGAAAGAATCACGTTTGTAGTAACCATAAAAAAAAAAAATAAATATAATGAGCAGAATGATATCTTTTACATATATATATATCTTGCCATGTACGGGGCTACCTTATTCGTTTAACAAAAAAAGCAGACGTTAACTGCAGAGATGTAATAGCACTTAGTTTTCCCTTTAGGACTATGTTAAAATGACTTTCTATTCACAGGATAGTTGCATAGTAGCTGTACCATACAGTTGTGTATGACATCTTGACATGGCTGGATTTTCACACTTGAACTGATCTGATCACAGCTCCCAGCACAACATACTGAGGGGGATTTTACCTACACAGAACTTCCAGAAGGCAGAGGGAGAAAAAAGTTTTTTTCTTTCTCTAAGCATCTCTCTATCTGCAGTAACATTTATTCATAGAATCATGGGGTTCTTTCTTCCTAAAGAAAGAGCTTCAACTATTCATCTACTTAGACTTCTCGGCCCCTGGATCTGATCAACGAAAACTCTTTCCATTATGTAACTTACTTTTAAAGATTGTCAAAGTGAAAAAACAACCTCCCAAAGTAATGGCTTGGGGCTTTCAGGCTTCTCACTATTTCCCTCCTTACTCAGTATCCTTACTAGCAGAAATGTTTCCCTAATGTGTTCCTTCCTGAAATTTAAGTCCACTACTTCCTGGGACAGAGAACAGATTGTTCCCATCATGTCTGCATCAGCCTTTCTTATCCTCTTGAGTACAACCTGGCTCCCTATCTCTTCCACAGCGTTCTCTCCTCTTTAGACTAGGCAGAAATAATTGAGTTCAAACTCTGCGCACAGATCCTCTTCAGAGGTTTCTAGCCATCCTTTTTACTCTCCTTTGTACTCTCTTCAATCTGTCCTCTTTATAAATCCATATCTCAAGTGCGGTGTCCAAAACTGGACACACCATCCCAGCTAATGCTATATAAGGAAAAATGTTCAGGGACTACTAAAACTAAAGGGCAAGACTAACTCAAGTGAGGGCTGTGTTTTTCCCAATGGCGTAGCACTGAATGTGCTATGACAGTGTTCATTTACTGATTATTATAGTCCTAGATCTTTTCCATTGTAACTTCTACCCATGTGGCTGTTACTCTGGCTTGGATGTAATACCTTGAGTACATTCCTATTTAACAAAACTCTTTTTAAACTCAAATTTTTATTAATTTTGAAGAACTGAAAATCCCATTCAGCTTAGCAAAACCTGCTAATGTAATGATTTATTTCACCAACTGTATCTGTAAAAACCATAACTAACAGTAGATTAAAAGAACAGACAGCCCTCACCCTTCCCAGTATTGTCTAGGTTTTCCAAACCAAGAAGTTTTTTCCTAGACCATGCTTCTTTTGCTAATCAAAATGCCACAGGAAAGATTCCTGTGAGTGATACTTGCTTCCCTGTCAGAAGGAAAAGCCTAACTGGTAGCTAAGAGGTTACTCATTTCACAAATCTATGTTTGAGTTTTACAAGTCAAAAAAATCTCAGAAGTAATTTCAATTTTTGGACTTCAGGGACTATAAGAAATGGCGTATTTGGCTAAGTTACTGCCATTCTCTTTTGGTATAGCCTTGAATTTCTGCCATATTGACAGAAAATGTGCACTTCCCAAAAAACAAAGGTATCACTTCAAGTGGTGATAACTCATGTGCCTTGTGGATTGTATAGGACAATAACACCACGAACTTACACTTTCAGTTGGGTCTTCCATGGTCCGAACAAAGTTACACGATTCAACAGTACATGAACGAACAGTTTCAGTCCTGCCTTCTCTGAACAAGCGTGTCATAGAGGCTTCATATGTTAAAGAAAATTTTCCCATGTCCTTGGAAAGCGAAAAATAAGATCTTACAGGTTTAGCCAGACTTAGCCTCACTTTCTTAATCAATAGTTCAAGGAAAGCACACAGAGTATCAGTCTCTCCGCAAATTAAACTCAACATTTTTAGTAGCCCACCATTAGCAGTCTTACCTAAACATAAAGGCAAAAATAAGATTAGTAGCAGGATCAGATAAATGCTAATAGAACAACCAAACTAGCAAGGACTACCCTCAGTGTTTTATATTCAATCTTCTTTAGTTTATAACCAAAGACGACTCAAAAACCTGTTTAAGAATTCAGAGGCTTCCTAAGGAAGACAGCTGTGGTAAGTAACTGAGACAACTAACATCCTTAAAAGTACTTCCAGTTAAAAATTTAACAGCATGGAGGCACATGCCAGCGTGGGGATTTTCAAGATACATGAGAACTGAAAACAATCTGCAAAATCCAGGAAGTGTGGCTTCCACGTTTCCTGTAAATGTGCACAATCTACAGATTAAAAGTTGCCCAAAGATAGAAGTTTGTCTAAGACATGTTAAGAAGTGATGTATACAAAATACATACCAGAACAGATTTTGACAGGCTGTTCAGTTTTAGATATGGAAGATGGGAGTTCAAAATAAAAGAGATGGGTGGGTAATCAAACTATTTGCTGTGTAGTTACCCTAACCAATCATAAGAAAGACTGCAATAGTGATAGCAGTCAGGAAATCTGGATGCTTTGAAAAAACATTTGGGATTACTTAAAAAGTCTCAAATAGTATCTAAATAGCAACAACAAAAAAGCAAAATGAAAACCATAGATGTTGCTACACTGGGGTTTTCTGAAAGCAGGCTACAGGAAACGTGAACTAACAGAACACACAGGCAGGCATTTCTGTTAATCCTTTTAAGAAGTGTAGTAGTGACTACTGAATTAAGGATAGTTCCAAACTGAAAGTTAAGTTTGACATTGTTTAGAGCATGCTATACCCAACTTAATGATATTCTGTAAGTCAGAAACAGACTGTTCTTCTTACCCGATAGTGAGCAAGCTGCAGGGCAAGTTGCACGAAGGCATCAGGGCTGGTTTTTGCTTTCTTTATTAGTCCCTTTCCAAAAGTATCAAAGTAAAATGAACTGAAGTCCACATCATCTGCCAGAGCTACGGCAGTGCTCAGAGACCTCTCAATCATTTCTTGACACTAGAATAAATAAATATATACACAGGTGTGCATATGCATGCATTAATGGCTTTTGAAAGAACTGTTGAAAGAGTGCAAGTATTTTTAATTGATAACTAAGAAATGCTGCCTTTATGCATGCCAGAAACACTATTACCAATAATCTCCCTTTGGAGAAAGACGAGACGCTAGCTTTGGCAGAAAGTTAAAATTCAAAATGCTAATAAAAACGTTTAAGCAGTACACATCTGGACTCCAAGAATTAGACTTTAAAAAACCACCAGTATTAAGACTGTTCAGATCACTAGAATGACCCACAGAGATAGAACAGCAATAACTGTGTGGCTTCCAATCTGCCATGCATGCTTAATTAAACATACCACCAACCATTACCTTTTCATTAAAAAGTAAAATCCAAATAGGTGGTGGCAGTGTGTCTTGAACTCATGCCAAAAACGAAAATAAATCAAACCTTACTAGACACCTGTACAGAATTTTGAACACAAAAAAGACAGCTAATCTCAAGGAACCATTACAGGAAAGCGTTTGTTGTAATGATAGTAACAACTTCAATTTCATTTTATTACAGTTACTATTTAAAATAGGTGGCCACTTATTTTTGACATGTTGCCACCCAAGTAAGTTTCTAGTAAAAAGTTGGCATTTCCCAGCAAGAATTTTTAAAGTGACATTAAAAAACCTTGATATCTTTCCAAGTAAACTGAGTAATGTCCATACATGAAATACACATCTTACAGGATAAGAAGTAATTTTAAGCTGATTTATAGGGTTATCAATAAATACTTAAGTGATTTGACTGCTCAGAAAAAGATGAGCTTCTTCCCCAACCACTAGCTATTCTGTACTTACTTCTTCTGGAATTTCCCACTGCAGTTTGGTAGGAACAGGAATATTTTGATTGGTATCTCCTTTGCAATGCCCATCTTCTGAATAGCCCAGTTCAAGATACTCAGTTGCCATTACATTCTGCAAAGAATGATATTTCTTCAGAATTGCAGCACATTACATATTGCAGTGGAATTAGGATTTCATTGTGAAATCAGTAAAACCCATTTTCACCACGCAGTGAAATACGACATACAATTCATTTCCAAATACTGAAAACAGCTGCAAGAGAAGCCCTCTGTTTTACATCTTATTTGAAGGCATTTTTACTTGTGTTCTGAGTGGAAAAAATACCAGATATGCAAACAACAATTCTACTGGTACATTTTGTAGATGCTACTGAATTAATCAAAACATGTCAATGAAAAAACTACCTCAACTTACTGGTAGCAAAAAAAAAAAAAATAAATAAATCAAGTCTTAGAGGCTTAGATTTCACCACCTTTGATCTATTTACATTCTAGAGAGTTTCTGCAAGATTTTCATCCCACTCAAAATAGATTATTTTATATGTGCACTAGAGCTCTTAGGTGGAGAAGTAAAATGTTTCCAACATGAACAATAGAACTTGGAACAACAGACAAAAAAGGCTCAGTCTTACAAGACTTCAAACAACATCTTCAAAGTAAAAAATAACAAATAAATGAACAAACAACGCAGGATTATCAATAGATTCGAAGCTGCTCAATATGGAAAGAAAAAGCTTGACAAAGATCTATTGCATGTTCTATATATATTTCTAATCTCTTATTTTAATTTTCTCACTTATTTGTCAGAATTTGCCAAATATTAAATAAAGCTTAATCCATTCTGTTAAAAAAAAATAGGCAACATAAAGAGATAACAATAGATAACATTTTAGGAACAGAAATCCTACTTAGTTTATTTTAGTCATCTTAATTCTTAGGAGAAAATGAATCAACTAATAGTAAGTACAGGGATATGAGCTAAAGCATATAACAACACTCAAAAGAAACCAAAGGAACTCTTTCTCCAATGAGCTAGTCTAAACTGCACTGTCAAGTCAATCTCAAATCAGTTCAGCCTCCTTTCTTCCCTGGTTAGAGAATGCTGTGGTCCCACACAGCTGGAAACACTCATATAATAAAATTGGTACATTACCCGAGTGCCATTCAGACCCAAGAACCATTTGCATATATAATAAAATCAGAATCAGCTACTGTTCATGAAGTAGTTTTGAGTGTTGAGTCATGTAACTGGTTATATGTTTAAATTTCAAAAAGAAAAAAATCAAATAGGATTTCAAGTAATAAGCTAAGGTCGTGATGAACAGATGTGACAAAAAGTGCATTTATTCCATTCATTGCAGATAAACACAAGAGATAATATATCAATCTGCAGCTCATCAAACAATAGCTTAGAGGAAAAATTTAACTCTCTACTATTTCTTTAATTTTGAAAGTAAGTGTGGGATTTTTATAATGCAAGAAAGCTTAAGTGCCTTGGGAGCATGTATACATGCAAAATACAATGCTTTATCAAATCTGTTGATTTAGAATATTATAAACAGGTTAAATGGGGAACTGTATTACTTTTCTGTGAGACATCTATACTCATTAAAATGCAATAAAAACCTTTCATTTATACTTTTCTTTTAAGCAAGAGGGGGGTTTCTAAAGTCTACAGTCATTGTAGACACCAGCATGTAATCACTCACAAGCAACACGAACACAAAGGATTGAAAGTAACTGGCCATCTTCAGGACCATTGCACAGACCATATCCCATTATTTCATGCATTAACTTTTTGTACTAAACACCTACCTCCCAGAGGTGTCCAACAATAGGAGCATCTGCCCATGAGTGCTCTGCATTCAGACCCATTTTGCCATTTTTGAATATTATAAGAGTGAATGATTTATCAAACCACCTACAAGAGAAGTTTAAGATTTCCTGATGGTTTTGTACATTTCGAAAGCATTTTTACACTTCAACTCCACCTCTCTCAATAATTCCCATTCAAATGCACTAGTTCTTGGCTTCTCCCTCTCTCCCCAGTAATAGTTTATTTAAATCTTTCAGTACATTAAGAGAGTTTACTAAAAACAAAAAACCAAAAACAACAAAAAACCAAAAACGAACAAAACAAACAAAAAAAAACCACCACACACATAAAAAAAAACCAACTGAGAGACTATTTACCATGGCCTATAGAGACAGTATATGGGGGAATGGTTATAAACTCTAAGAGGGTAGATTTAGATCTGACAGAAAGGAGAAATGTCTTTTAGCATTAGAGTGGTGAAACACTGGGCAGGGTTCCCAGAGAAGTTGTGGGTGCCCCATCATTGGAAGTGTTCATAATCAGGTGGATTGGGCTTTGAGCAATCTGATGTAGTGAAAGACGTCCTTGCCTATGGTAAGGGAGGTAGACTGGATGATCTTTGAAGGTTGCTTCCAATGCATTCTGTGATTCAATGAAATTTATCAGCTTATAAGCCTCTAATTTATATGCATTAGTCACATGAACTAGTGAAATTCAAAAAAAAAAAAAAAAAAGGCGTGTTTTCCGGAGTCAATACTGTACCTGTCATAACATCTGCCATGTATTAGGGATTTTGCATATAAATCCAGTGACTTTACTGGGTCTTCTTCCATATACCCTCGCTTGTTGTCATCTAATGTCACAAAAAATGCTGCCTTTTCAATAGCATCTAAGGACTGTTTGTTCTTTCCATGGGTAAAATAAGCCTGTCGAGCTTTAGCCCATGGTACTCTGCAAAAAGAATTTCATTTATTGCCAGATTATGTGAATTTGTCAACATTTTATCACTCTTTTGATCACTATGAGATTACTGCTACTTTTAACAAATTTGAAGCAACTACTTTCATTGCATTTAAACTATATCAGCAGAGAAAACTTCAGAACATACATGTACAATGTAATCCTATTAACTAATTCAACATACCATACATGCAAACCTTAATCTAAATTCAAAATTTCTGAAGCATGCAATGCATCCAAATTATCTACATTTATAACTGAACAGAAGAAAATATCTATTATATGGAAGAAAATAGTAATAATAATGAAAACAATCAGATAAATATCCATTGCTGTAACACCTAAACCTGAGTCTGGACAATTGTCAATAAAGTTTCACTGGAAATGCCTGAAACAGATCTGAAGTTAAAGTTATCCTGAACAATGTAATTTCTGTACAGTTGCACCATGTATATTTACAAGTTTCTGTGGGCTTCCAAACATCTGTTTGTTTTAAAGCAGAAAGTGAGAAAAAGGTGGGACTCCTAGTAAGAAAGTATATCAAAATCCACAGTCACTCCCCCTTGTCCAGAAACAATTAGGCAGATTGAACTAAACTTGCCATGATTTAATTGAATTCAATGATCTTGTACCTAGAACCAACCTAGTACACAGTGCTTTATTCTGTAGATGTAAGACATGAATATGGAGTAACAGTTAGTGAATTCACATTCTTGATCTTAGGTTTTAAGATACTCTTAAAATGCCAGTGAAACCCAGAGCAGATATAAGATTTAGGTAGTTCAATATGTGTAATACTGTAAAGCTTCCAATTACCGCCCTTATGATAACCACAATTAAGCCAAACTCCTCCAGCTAAGTACACGTAATATGTATACAGGGATGCCACTGCAAAATTATTTTCAATTCCATGTAGTTACAAATGACTAAAGAGGTCTCACGTCTTAGTAATATACAAAATCAGGGATCAAGGTATAATCAGCTGACTGCAGACTATTTTAAAATTCCAAAGCCAGTATTGAACTAGTATATTATGCAACTATTTCTAAATATTAAAGTATAATTAAAAATAATAACCACCGTACCTATCTCCTGCAGTAAGAGCTGCTAGTTTCTCTTCACCAGCCTGAGGCTCTGAACCATCATCAAGAATTCTTTGCATCTGCTGTTCAATTTCTCGGGGTTTCAACAATCTACCATCATGGTACAGCCATACTTTGAAGTAACGGCCCTTATGATACACAACAATGTGTTTGCTGTCTTTCACGTGCTGGAGAGTATCTAGAATTGCAATCACTTATGTGAGAACAAGCTGAAGTCTCAAAACACTAATGCACTAAACATCAAACGCCTACTTCATGCCCTACCAGTTAGCCATAGCTTATTTATTTTAACAAAGTAATAAATAGTGTGAGATAAACCACTCCTCCATCTTATTTCAGCACAGATTCCTGCATGAAACAAGTCAAATACCCAGATTTGACAATCATCTGCATGCATAGTACCACAAATCTCCACACTGGTGACCAATATTAAACAGTGAAATCTGTATCTGAAAAGTGAGCACTAGTACTGTAGTCTCATTTAAGTAGTCAGCAAAAGAACACACTAAATGAGTCTGAGGAAAGGTACTTTTAAATCATCTGCATTCAAGTTCTAGACAGTTCACAGCATAGTCTGTGAGGAGTCTTAAAAGGGCACAAATTAAGTACCGTAAGTTTATTCACATGTATCCTGGCAGATACAGAGTGGGTACTCCATCTGTGGCCAAGAAATGTAGTGTTACGGAAATAAGTGAAGCAGAAAACCTAGGCCACAAATCTTTCCTAACTTTATTATTTATATGGCTTAATTGTCATAAGACTAAAGTACTAAAGTTCATCATGAAGGCATTATATCAAGCCACAGGTGAAGGTTTTTGCAGAAGCCAGGGAAAGCCCTCAATCGATGAAAACTGTTGGTTGACTCCCTTCACTACCTCAAAGAACTGTTATATTGCTATGAATCTGGAAAGAATCATTACTGTACTTGAATTTGAAAGACTGAGCTGGAGAAACTGAGGAGAACCATTAAGATATACAGGAGGTATTTTATCATCAGGTGGTATAGTTAGAATGGGTTACTGATACACTTTTGTGCAAAACTCATTTCAGAGTAAGAGAACACCAAATCCAAAGCTAAATGCAAACAGGTCAATATTTTATTGAGGACAGGGAGGAGGCAAGGGTTGCACTCTCAGTACTCGAAATACTCTAAATAACAATAGCTCACATAGCACATATGTATAATAGAGGTTTTAAAACTTGCTAGTTAAGCTACCAGTTCATGGTCACAGTAATCACCAGCTCCATTTTGCAGATAAAGACAGCTGAACCATAGCCAGGAAAATAATTCCTCAATAATCTACCAAAGACCAGCAACAGAACCAAGAGTAAAATCCTTTATGTTTTTTTATTCTTTACTTAATTGCAACTAACATGCCCAGAGGCAGCTTAAAACATAAGACTGAGTTGCAGATCTGAAAGTCAAAATAAAATATATACTATCTTCAAGTAACAACCCCACAGAAGAATCAGTCTCAAGATCTTGGATGATGTACTGACCATCAAAAAACGATGATATTTTATGTTGAGATACAACAACAAACAATTTATCAAAGGTTTGCCATTAACTGAAGTGAAATGCTCTTATGTGTATAGACAGTGTTAATGAATGCATGCAATGAGAGGATATGTACAGCTACAGTGAGAAAGTGTGTATGAATTGTCACAGAGACTTTTTTTTCTGACTGAGCTAACATGATGGCTTGTGATCATGTAGCCACATCCTTAGTTTTCCACAATAAACAGAAGCTGCAGGAGCAGACTTGGGCGAGAATGACCCTGCTGTAAGTCAACAGGTGCACACCTCCATCCAAAATTAAAATGTGAAAATTTAGTTACTCACAGCTTTGGATAATCAGACCACTGCTGGGAGTTAGGTCAGGGAAGGAACTAATGAAACCCAGAGTATGTATTTACTTAGTGCGTTACAGAGACAGTTTTGGACACCATCTTTATTACAGGTGATTTTACTTAGCTGATGTCTTATAGCACACACAATAGGTCAAGGTAACAGTGATGCTTGAAAACCTTGACAGGACTAAGACTGCACCTGCCTCTAAACTAGTTACACATTCACACTGAGAACACCTCATTGGGATGTTGTTGTGAATCATAAGCTGAAAGGAAAAAAGGTAAAGTCAAGCAAGCTAAAGGTTTTAAAATAGTTGAGATAAGAGAACACAACTTCAACAAAGATAAAACGATGGCTATCAAAGGCTCCTCAAAGAATAGAATGGAGAAAGTAAAGGTTATTTATAAATTAAAAGCACAGGGCAGACAATCTATATTTTTAGTTTAAATAAACGAAGGGACAAGAGAAAAAAAAAAACTCCAAAAAAAACAAACCCACAAAAACACCCAAACAAAAACCCCAAAACAAAACACCACACAAACCCCAACAAACTAAAGAAATTTTTCCTTTTAGCACACACTAGGAGTTCATTACTTCCTGAGTAGTGGAACACAGCATTGATGTGTCTGTTAGATCTTTAGCTGGGAAAAAAAAGGGATTTTAGCACATAATACCCCCAAAACTGAATTCCATTAAGATGCTTATTTTCCTTGGCTGGCCCTGCTTACCTGATTCCTCTCCTGGGATACGGGAGGTATTAAACATCCGTTCCCACTGAGCTGAGCAGAGTGGAACAGTAGATCCCATCAGAAGAATCTGTGCCACAAATATACATTAAAACATGCATGTATTTGGCATAAATTAAAAAAAAACCCAACAAAAACACCAAAACAAAACAGGATCTGGCTAAAAGACTGTAGAATATTAAGATTTACAAAATATAAACTCAGGATCCCCACCCCCAAATCGTCTTTTCTTGAATTACCTGTGGAAGATTTCACTGACATTCCGGTAGCTGTATTTTTTTCCCCTCCTACCAAAATCTCACCCTTGAGAAGGGATGAATGAGCCTAGCTAGCATCTGAAATCCAAAAAGCTCTCAATGGCCAGTCCAGATGCAAAAATTAAACATGCAGCATGCACTACACCTTAATTATTTCTTTTAAAGCCATTTCTGGCTGTGTAGGAACAAAAGTTCACATTTCTCAGATTTGTAGTTACATACAATTACTCACATTCCTGATCATCAACAAAAACTACTTAATTATTTCCACAATATTGTTCGCTACAACATACAGCCCCTGAACAGAACAGAAATTCAGAATGGGATTTACCTTGCCTATGTTTGCTACCTAGAAATTAGTGCAACACAGGATTTTATCATCATCTATACTTCAGCTGCCACTGACCCACTCTTGGCCTCAAGGTCCAGTCCTTTGTCCCAACTACCCCTTGTGCTCACACTACATGATACCTGAGACTTAACAGACTTTCAGACTTCAGTGGCTCGAAAGTACCATTACATGTTTAGTACATAACAATAGTATCTGTTGTATGCAATGCTTAACATACTCAAGTACAAGTCTCAGTCTTTTGGGCAAATACGTACATTAATTCTAAATACTGCAATTAGCTGGCATGACAGAATGCTGTGTTTCTGATAATTGGTAGTTTCTGCCCATGTAAAATTCAAGTAATAACCAAGATGTAAAAAAAATTTGTGGTCCCAAACATCTTACATATAGTTCTGACAATAAAACATTCCTCTCCTCTCCTCTCCCATTCTGAAAACAGATCAGCTTCTTGCAGATTGTGCTGGAAAAAGACCAAAGGCCACTTAAACTGATATACATACTGGCTTGATTTCTTGTCTGTCCAGTTTTTTCCGATAGAGCAAGATGGCATGGATAACATTACCAGCTCTAGCTGCCTGCAAGGTTGTGGGACATAAATAAAGGAAGTCCTACAAAGTACATAAAAAACATAAGTTAATGATTACCAGACTACATTTAAAATAAAAAGTAGTACTGATAGTAGTTCTCATCCACTTCCATCTAGTTTATTCTGGTTAATATGGAAAAGGCTTTAAAATTTATTAAGTGCACTAGTGCAGTGAGCTGATGACTTGAAAATTAAATTTCTTCAACAGCCAATCTGCTTAAACAGCATCAGTCCTGAAGTATAACTGATAGCTGCTCATCATCCCAGTAGAAAAGACAATGCTACTTGAATTCAAGACTACCATATTTCTTCTTTCTACTTCAAATTTTTGTATCTTTTTACAATTTTACTTCCTGTAAAGACATTTGTGAATATGAGCACACACCTTGTTGAATTGTGTTACGCATGAAGTTTTACATAGAGCTTTTGAAAGCATTGCTTGTTGTAGTAAGCACAAAACTGTATAGAGTCACTACTACATGCCTAAGTGGCAAAAGTTTATTATTAACATAGCACTGTACTTGAAGACGTTGGCTGCACATTAAAGGTTTTTCCTAAAAGGAAATAAAACCAAGGTCACATATTCAGTAGCAACGGATTTCTGAACAGGAAGATATAATGAAATAAGATAGCTGGCAGAAATTTTACTGTGCCTCTTTGACACATAAGGTGTTTATATTACTTACTTACCATTGCAAAATAGTTACTATTAACCATTATTGGTCCACGTCCTCTAAGGTAGACATATTCTTCCCACCAATCACTAACCTACAGTAGGAAGACAAAGAAAACCAGTAAAATCTCATTACTTCCACAATTTGTCTTCTACGTTAATGACTCCATAATACAACATTCCATACAGAAGCAGAAAGGAAACTGCTAGCTTGACTTCCTACTTAAAAAAGAGAAACAAAGAAACCCTAATTTGTGTTAACTTTAGGGAAAACCAGGAATTATCCTACAGTTTTCACTATGATGTTGGGATTTGGTTTTCTTTTTGGTAAAACCAAAACCAAACAAACAAATGAACAAAAAACACGAAACAACAACAAACAAAGACCAAGCCATACACACAGGAAAAAAAAAAATAAAAAACACCCACACCCAAAAAACCCCATACCACCACCACCAAAAAAACCCAAAAAAACCACCAATCAAACCACACAACCAACAAAAAAACCCCACCAACCCACACAACCAAGAAACCCCAAACAACCCCCCACCAAAAAACAAAAACCAAACAACAGAGCAGACAAAAAAAAGCAATCATAATGGCAAATGCTAAATCACCTGCTCTGGAATAATGAACACAAACGAGGATTTATTCTTTCAAGTTCCATTCACAAGACTGTTTACCAAACCACACAAGTTATTTCTGTGCAAATCAGGTGGTATCCAATGCACTTTACAAAAATATTAGGCAGTTTCAATTGCCTTCTTTTACATTTAAGAAAGATGAAAGGGCAACAGGGAACAAATTAACGTATGTCTATTGAACAATTGAGCTTCCTATTTATCTACTTACATAGTTTGTGGCCCACCAGGATTTTAGCTTCAAATACCACTGAAGCCTTGGTCCCAAATTAAATGCAAAATCTTTGGCAAGACCCTCCATTCTTCTGAACTCTTCATCATCCATAAGTGGCCGAACTGATTCCAGATACTAGAATACAGGAGAAGAATCAGTTTCAGTATGTAACTAATACACAGCTTTGCACCATTCTTACGTAAAGCATTTGAACTGTAGACAAACATTATCCAGGCTCAATTCGTAAGGTTGCAAATACCACGCTGTTAAAATAAGAGTATATACTTTTCTAAACATCTGCCTGCAAACTGCAAAAATTATATCTTTTTCCAGACATTTGTCAGCAAATCACAAGTGGAAGAGACTATTTCTCTTAAGATATATTTTCCACTCAAAATAGAAGACATGCAGTTTCTTCAGTATCAGGCAGTGAGATTTTTTTGTCTCTAAAACTCCAACCTGTGGTTTCGGTGACAGTGTCCTACTTACAGATTTTGCTATAAAGGTTTTGTGTCATAAAACACACTTTACGTTCAAGGTGTAGAAGCTAAAACTATTAAGCTTCAAAAGCCTGGAAATCATGCTTCGTTGCACAGTTTTACATCATCCAATATAAATTACATTAGCTTCAAATTGTCACCAGTGGTTTGTCATAACCTTTGTTTTAATTTCTATGCAGAAGTTTTCATTCATGACACCATATTAGTACCACCTTTTAATACTTCTTACAAGACATGGTAAAAAAACCCCAAAAAATAAAACCAAAAAACCAACAACTTCAAGAGCATCTAAATATGGATTCAATGTTACTGAAGATAATGAATTAATAAATATACATACCCTATTGACTGTGTCTGTAACAGCTGGAACTGGCAATCGGGGTAAAGATGCCTGGAAACTGTACAACATGGGTTTACGTCCCGAGAAGAGTTTTACAAGTGTCTGAAGAAAAGCAAAAACAAAATATGCACCCAAATTATTAGGTTCAACAAAAGAAAAATGAGAGTAATAAAGTGTAACTCAGTTCTTTTCACTGGCAAATTATACAGTACTAGATATCATATTTACTATCATATTTACTATCATATTTATCACTGTTACACAAATAAAAAAAGGCACTGACATAAATTGACTTCCTGAGGGTTAAACAACACGTCAGTGGAAGAGATACAGTTACAGTCATTCTTGACTATCTACTGGTCATTAGGCAATACTGTTGTTTATGAATGACACACCTTGACCTCAACAGAAAATAAAGACAATTACTTAGCACTTCTTCATACATTTCCCTCCGTAAAGATTCAAAAAGCCAGTCTAACAGTCGATCTTTTACTATATAGTAGATACTGCAAAATATCTATGTTGTGCTTGAAAAGAGGAATCATTAACCAACCAACTAAGGATTCTTTGGAATCATGGTTTAATATTTTCCAAAGATACAGCTCAACATTAATAATAGCATTGATGTTACAGGGAGTTTCTTCAAGCATGAGTCTGTCGCAGGTAGTCTACTGCATGATTTGAACACACCAAATTGTGCAAGCATGCCAGTGTTACACTCAGTGCTTGTGTTAAAAAAACCAAAACAACGCCAAAACAAACGAAAGAGCCAGAGACGACCATTCCCCTCTTAGCTTCACATATTAGAGCACCTGCGGTTTTCCATGGAAGACCAAAGACAGAAGCAGTATTTCTATTGATGCCTGCTTCTTAGCTGTGACACACACTAGGCTGAAAGTCTAGATTATACAACCTACAGGCCACGCACGAAAGAATTTTGACATTATCACCCTATTTCAGCATGAAATTAAGGTCAAGTATAAGAATCCAGTGGAACTTTTATTGTTGAAGTCAAATCGATAGGCAAATTAAGATTCAAGACCAAAGAGAAAGGATGTCATTTCACTATTAAATTTCTCCCGTCTATACCCCCCCCCAATTGCCAAATCTGAGAGTTTTTCCCTCACTCATTTTCTTTGGTCAGCACAGCTAGAGGAGGTTGTTTAAGGCAGCACAAAAGTATTAAGAATTGCAGAATACTACCAACAACAAAGACCTCCCAGCAATGGACAAATCTGTTTCAGAGTTGTTAGATGCACACTGCACACCACAGTGGTCAGCCCAATGAAAACTAGTTGTGCTTCATGACAATATAAATTTGAAGCCAGGTGAGGAGGAAAAAAAAAAGAAATTAAAAAAAATACCCACTCAGTTTTTCATAAGAAAATCTAATTCCATACTTGAAGGCAATTTTGTTCTAGAACTCTTTAGACAGGAAAAGCTGAAATTAACTTGAGGCAGAAAGTACCTGCTCAAGTGGCAAAAACAGCAAGCACATTTTATAGTATTTCTCTCTGAAGTAAACTTGTAGAGAATTTGTAACTGTTTGAAACCATTAAAGTGATCCAGACACATGTAGTTAATTACATCTCTAATTTCATATGCAAATACAGCAAATAATCTCATTCTAGCATATGTTGCATCTGTTCACAGATTATTATTATTATTTAACTTTTTTTTTTTTTAACTGCAATTAATACTTGCATTTTTCTCCTAATCCTGGTATGGGAAATTTGAGTTTAGGAGATTAAATACATACAATAAAACTGCCACCAGACTTCCAACCAGCCTGAAAAAAAAAATCACTTTGTAACATGACTGCAATCAGAGCTCAGGTTTTTGATCTGCTTGACTATGTGAACAGAATAAAGTATATTCATGATAGCTAAGAAAAAAAGAAAATCACACATAATCCAGAAAAACATGTCCAGAAAATTAGGCAATATTGAAGGACAATAAAAATCTAGAAAGCTAAGGTAGTTGATACTGTTTTCCTAAAGCAACCAGTCTTCTCTTTTGCTGGGACTAGCTAAAGAGAATTAGGTATTAAAATAGAACTTACAGATAAGACACTGCTGGACATACACCCTTATAGTGTTCTGCTTTTTAAAACATATATAATGCACAACAAAATACATATGCAACATGTAATAGCCAAAAATTTGCAAATACAATATGCAACAAAGCATGGTGAGTAGCATTACAATTCATACCATTTAAGGTTGATAAGGCAATATTAACAGCTTTAAAATATCTGTCTGGTAGGACATGCTGTAACCCCAGACATCTACAGCTTCAAGCAACTGACAGAAAACCTTACCATTCAGAGCCTGTACTGTACAAATTCATGTCATGAGGCTCCTGATACCGCTTCCAGGAGAAACTAGCAATTAGAAATTTGATTTGTAACACATGAACATTAAATTCTATTTTAACGCACCATTCTGGATACCTATTCTTGAACATACTTCATAATAAACCATAACATGGTGTTAAGTCTAACACACATTGGTTGATTTTTGACACTACAGAGACTGATTTTGTCATAATAGGACACTTAAGTTATTTCTACAACAATACGGGCAAAAGTGAGTAGAAAAAACTGTCCAAGCAACAAAACCCCACTTCCTCTCTTGGAGCACCTATATATACACACACATTTCCTCACTTTATACCTATCACATCCTTTTAGAACCCTTTTCCAAAGCACCACAGGAATCAGCAGGAGCCAGGTCACTCTCACCTTATGCTTATGTGAAAACTGGGTAGCAAGTTACCAGCCTTAGGCTTTTTCTCCAATTCATTTTGGAGGCATAGAATGAAATCGATTGAAAGGACATTCAGTACTGTCTTTAAGTATAAGATTAAATTAATAACAGATGACCAGAAATCCTAACATTTCAACAAAGAATTGGGATAGCGCTTTCTGGGGAGGACAAGATTCTTTGGTGTAGCTGCAGCCCAAGTTCTTCAAGCTGTACTTGCACATAGAGAAAAAGTAGGTGTATTTGAGTCACACAGCCTCAAGGCATTGGCAAATCCTGAAGTTATTCTTGCAGTGTTTACTGGTCCTTTTACAAGGCCATCCTGAATAGCTTAATTACAGTATCAGAAGGATGACAGTAATTAGTAGAAATACTACCCAACAGCCTGTTGGGTTCTCCTGTCCCATGACACAGAAAACACAAGAAAGGAAAAAAATCTACAAAATTTTATTTTTAGAGTTTTAAATGCAGATCAGATTGAAGATGAAACATTAAGAAAATAGATCCTTACCATCCAAATCTTGGTGCCTGCAGAAAGTTTGCCATGTTCAGCAAATATCCAACCGTGATAGGAAAGCAGCATTTTGAGAGAGTAGCGCATTGTGACAATAAGGGCAACCCAAAGCCCTGTGCCAAAAAGTATTCCACTCACGATGTTTTGTGTTTGGTTTGACATATAGCCACTATTTAAAACAAAAACCAGCACGTGCCAGTTAACATCAGTTTAAGTTCTAAAGAGAACCTAGTATTGCAAACCTAAGTCTAATGGTAGTGCAGGCAGACATTACACAAGTTTCAGGCCTGTTAAGCCCTTTTTCACAAACTCCTTTCCAACCACCCTCCCATGCAGTAAGATCAAAGGCCACAGAAGTTGCCAAATGTGCTTCCCAAAAAATCAGAAAACAATGTAGTAATACTGGTATAACAACCTACTGTTTTCATATCCTCATACATTTGCTTATTGGGCTTACCCCATCACAAACCTACTGTTCAAACACTGATTCACTTTAACAGGATTAGCTTTAAGAGTAGCTACAAATAAAATTGGTTTCCTTTAGAAAAAAGTACCTTTTCAGTCTACTTACGTTGTGTCAAGTGTTCGGTTGATTTTAGCTATTAATCCTAAAGAAGGATCAATTTTGGCATACATTGTTGACATCACACCCACAAGTACAATAAACCAGCTAGATGGGCTAGCAGGGAAAACACCGGTGATAATTCCATTCTGGAAAGAAAAGCCTTCACATAATTTTTTTCATACCAAAGTGGTTGACTTCATATTACCATGGAAGGAAACAAAAATCAACACATTTAAGTAATTTAGTTTTAAATAGTCCTTCTCGCAGCTTTATAAGAAGATTTTATTAAGACTACTGTTAATAAAAACATGTTTTTAAAAGAGATGTTAAAGTTAGCCTGTATCTTATCCAGTTTGCTACTCATAAAATACATACTTATCATTTATGATCCCATCAACGAAACAATAAATTCACAACAATCTATACCTCAACACAAACATTACTACTTAGCATAACTTATACAAGATAGATGTTCAGGTAACTTTTTGAAAACAGCAGAGATTCTCCTTAATTTGAAAATTTAATTTTGGCAAAGAATACATAAAATCAAGAGTGTAGTCTTGTACCTGTAAGTGATACGACACTAAAAATCACAACTACTTGTATTTCTGACTTATGTTAAATGATCATGTAATTACATGAGGTATTATGAAGAGAATGAAGTATATTAAATCTATCATTAATTTCAACATCTGCTACATCTTGCTTCCACAAAATAAATCGAACACATGCACCCTTTCAGTCTTTGCAGCATCACCCCATATTACCTTCCTCAGTATCCCTTGTCTTAACTAAAACTCACAAAAGTCTTCCACAGTAAAGAACTTTATTTGCCATAAAGGGAAAAAAAGAATATTTTTTTTTAACCTAAGCAAAACTTCAATAAATCTATAAAATGTTAAATAACCCTCAAGTTTGGTGGACTTGACTAATTTGAAATACCTTGAATCTGATGAACTTTTTCTTCCATGAATGAACACCAGATAGGCAAATTTGTTTGAGTGCCTCATGGCTCATTCGCAGGTCGATCCCATCTGGAGTTACTGTAAATTGAAAAGCTACTGCTTGATAAGCTTCTGCCATCTTTAGAATGAGTTCTGTAGTTCTGTCAAAAAGCGGAGTTAAAAATTTATTTCCTTTTTGTTCAAACGAACATTAGTCCATTTCTAGCAAGATATCTTCCACACCCTAATTTTAGGAAATATTTCAAAGCATGCCAAATTTAAATACAGTACTTGCCTCTTCCTTACAGGCTATGCTCGTGCTTCAGTCTGAGTATCTGTATGTTAATTAAGGTACCTCTTCTAACCACAGCAGCTGAAAATGGAAGCAAAACATTCTCATGTAACTCAGGCATTTTGGCAGGATCACAGCAAGCTGAATATCGTCTGTGCATGCAATATATAATATAAAAATTCAGAGCAGAAAATGAAAGCCATAGTATTTGGAAAAAGCAAATGGCAGGTACACAGCATCTCTCCCTGTAATGATGAAAGAGATTCAGAAAATGTTTTAGGTTTTTTTGTTTTTCATTGGTTTTTTTTTTCCCCTCAACATTTTGAAACAAAAGGTATTTAAAGTTGTCATCTCAGCTAGCAAAACAGAGCTGCTTCTGGCCATATTTTGCTCTGAATTTTTTTCATGTATTAATTTCAAGCTGATTCGTCCCAGCAGTAAAACATTATAGCCCCTGGAGCTCTGAGTTCAGACTGGCAAATAAATGCCAAATCAAGGCTATACAGAGTTGAGGGAGCAAAATCACAGCTGTCAGAAAGATGACCTTCACATAAACAAATCTGAAATTAAGAGGAAATTTAATTCAACTGCAGCCCAGTTTAATTACCCACAAATATCAGCAACTGTGCCAATATAGACCAAAGACCATCACAATGGGTGGGCATAACAGGCTCAAATAAATACCACTTGAAGTTAAAACAAATATAAAGATGTAAACAGAATCACAGTTACATCCCAACTTTCTCTGAGCATACAGCCAATTCAAACTGAACTGTATGCTCATATTTATCAGCTCATCATCATAGCTTCTTTCTTTCTCTAACCAACCAGCATTTATACATAAACATCCTAGAAGTTACGCCTGCTCATCACTAATTCAGACTAATATGGTTTGAGCACTTACAATCAGAACATAGATTTTTGCAGACCACATAACATTGAAATGGTCCAAACTACATATTCCTGAGGAAATCATCATCACTTCAAAGTATTTTGTCTACATTCATTTATTAGCTTACCAAAACTTCTGTGCATAATTCTAAAAACAACATCCTCTTAGAAGTGGCAAAAAGGTAGAGGAATCCATAATCTGTAGGGCAGGATTCAAGGGCAAATTTTAATTTCACATTTTTACTGGTACAAAACACAACGTTGTCAATACTGTTTTAAGGTAGCATTTCTATTTAATCAATAGAAAGTACAACTACTTCATGCCTTTTGAATCCTAAAGGCTGAAATTTACATTTCTTTTGCAAACCTGAAGCTTAGGCTTTGTAATTAAACTTTAATTCTGGTGGACGTTTAACCCCTGCATGTCAGAACTACCAGTGCAGTTTAGCTGGCCACTTCAAAAGCAGTCTATTAGACCGTAGTACTGCTCCTCTAGTCTGTTAACATTCTACTATGTCAAAGTCATCTGAAGCACAAAGAAGAGTGCAAAGGCGTATGAGTAGACAGCTAGGGAATATGAGAACTGGGAATGCTGCAGTAATAGTAGGCTTAGGAAATAAACACACAAATAAAGGAAGAGAAGCAGCACTAGGCAGAGATGAACAAGTGTTGCTGCACAGAATCTGGCAAGGCTGCCGACTAATAGGTAGCGACTGTTTACAATATTAAAAGTGCCTGTCCCTAGACCAGCCCCCAGTGCTCAACATCTGCAATACTGCTACAGTGACTGATAGCATTTCAAACATCTCCCAAATCCATCAGCCACTGCTCAAGGTTTAGAGGCAGAGTCCTGAGTGAATCGGGCTTCTGGGTTTCCAGAAGGGTAGCTAAAGCTCACTGTGTTATACAGATAGCATGCAATTTGATCTATGCATGTACAATGTCCAATTAGGACAACAAAGAAACCAAATCAGCTCTGAACACCAGTTTCATGCCCTAGTAACAACTGCCATTTGTAGTACTTAATGACTCTGTCACTAACAACTGCTTATTCATAAGGCCCTTGCTGGAGACAAGTATCAGGAAGTCAAAGTCAGCTGTCCCTTCATTCATTTGAATTGTGCACTTGGACGCTGAGACCAAAACTGCAAGAGAGCAATAAAATGGAGACAGGCAGCAGCAATACGTGGTATGTCTTGGACTTCACAGGGTTTGCAAAAGGCACTCAAAGTTATGAATTCATCACATGTTTAGCAATACTATAGTACTATAAAGACTGGGATAAACAAACAAACAACCCCCTACACTCACAACAAAAACAACTATCTCCCCATATTGAGATCAGGCACCTGGATTTGTCTCAAGACGGGCCAACAGTTCTCCAGTTCACTCATGGACTTTTGTATTCTGGAATGACAGTGCCTTAAGTGTCAGATCGACTAGTTTCTATTACCCTTCAATTCCCCTGTGACTTTCTAACTAGCCTTCTCTCTGTTTCTGGAGGAAAGAATTTAAAGAACCATTCTCTTTTCGGGCATATGCATTTCTACCGTCCAAGGCAGAAAAAGATTACAAATAAACAGTCAATAAGCTTCAATAAGGAAAATATTCCTTATTCACAAATGAAAAAAAACAATAAATTAATCCTGAATCAAGTAAACAAGCCCTGAAAAGAAAGACAAGCCTAGTTCTAGGACTGTATTACTTGACCCTCAGATGTGAAACAATCGAATGCCTTGTTTCTTTTCATATCCTTTTCCTTTACTTAAGAAAACTCTTAAGCCTTTAAGATTGTTCTGAATTATGATGGCTGAACACCAAAGACTTCCTGAAGTCCCTGTCTTAGAATACTTGTTTTCCTTTTTAAAAGCCAATTTAATCACAAGCTGCTGTACACTTCCCCTCCTTTGCATTCCTCTGCTGTCACGTGCTTGCTAGCTAAGTAGGTAAAAGGGCACAGGCCAGAGGAGCATGCGTTGAGACTTACAAACTTGACTCGCCAATGTTAGCAAGGCAGCGCCCACATCAGTCAGCTAACACTGAAACAATAACTTCTTCTAACTTCAGACATTTTGGTCAGCAACATATTTCTGTACAGCATATACCAATTAATCCCATTCCCAACAGAGAGCCACAAACAAGAGCTTTTGACCTTATTAGCATTTTGGCCAAGTCCTGCTTAAAGGGGAAAAACACTTCATAATGATTTCTAAAGGTAATCCAAAAGTAAGAATAGCTATTTTCTTTCCTTTCAGTGTTCTCTCATAATATTAATGTATCTTAAAAAACATACTTGTCCCTTAAAAGTTGTAGGTTGTGTTGATTTTGCTTTTAATTAAAGGAGAAAGCTGCTTCTTCCTTGCTCTTTTCTGGTTTTACTTCAGTTCTGACATGCTGTAACAACTGTGGATGTTTCTCCTCTTCCCTTTCATACCTCTGCTTGAGCCAATCCAAACTTGCCACATCTTTTTCCATTGTTGTAAACAAGAACTGCTGGGTTAAATGTCACTTTTAAGTCAAGAAAACACGTAGCATACCAGAAGTCCTGAGTCCTGATAGACGTGATGTTCTGAAAAACTATGCTGCTATGACGACTACGCATGAAGCTTTCTCAGACTGCTATTTCTTCAGTTTCAGGATATTTACACTACGAAGACAGAGGTTTAACTCACAGACTGCTCACAGACCTTATGATTTCAGGTTGCAGACACTGAACAGTCAACTCTGTATTAGGGATTACATGTTCCTCTAGCCACAGGACTTCAGCCCTGGAAGCTAAAAGATATCCCATATGTAGGATGCTTCCATTTACTCAGGCATGCAAGAAGTCACCTGTGGTTGGTAATGTCCCTCTGAAGGACATAACACAGAACACAATGTCTAAAAGGCAGTGAAAGAATTACTATGTGCATCTTAAATAGCACCAAGCCATGATGCAAAAATTAAAAGTATCACAGTACACAGCACAAACCAAGGAATTAATTCCTGAAGCACTTATTTTGGAAATGCTATTGACTATGTTTCTGTAGATTTCGTAAGCTTTACATGGATAAAATGATAGTGTTTAAAAAAAAAAAAAAGAAAAAAAAAAGTAGTTGCCACCTTTACCTCAAAAATGCAACTCCTCTGCTTTTAGGGGATGTCACGTCTTATCTCAGAGCTCATCTTAGCCACTTGCTTTCCATACATTGCTTGGCTCATGCAATCTGGTTTTTCCCCCCATATTCTATTCCTCTTGGAATAGAGGAAACCCTGCCATTTTCCATTTTCTCCTTGGCAGGAGCCCAAATGTCCATTGGAAAGTGACATATTATTTAACTAATGTAGTTTTCGTATCTATAGCTCTTTTTCCTGCAAGAAAGCAAGTCAACAAATGAAGAGAAAGACTGGAGAGAAGTCTTATTCACATGACCCAGAACAGCTAAAACCTTGGTGAAAGACTTAATTCTATGACCCTCACTTTCAAGCTACCTCAATAATTTAATTTGAGGGTCTCCTCATGATTTTTGATATCTATTTATAGATATACAGGGCATACACCTGTCAGTAACCAAACTAAGCTCACAAAACAATTATTTCCGATTATTCTACTTTGGTAATCAAAGGTTGACAGTTGTCTGGGGAAAACATTGACTGCTGCATACAGTTTCTCCGAGAACACTGCTACATACCACCCCACACAGGTTTCATACCTTTAGAGCCCTCAAATAGACATCTCTGGCACTCACACCACTGGCTGGTCATAGATGGTAAGTAGATTTGCAGCATTACATGTCTCTGTGCTAAGAGCTAGAACATGTTGCATCTTGAAGTACAATGGCAGTTCTGAATTCTGAAGCACCTGGAAGCCCTTATAACTTTATATAGCTGCAAGGTACCACCAATAAAGAAATGAAAGCAACAAAACCAACAAGAAACCTGACCTTGAAGAATTCACTCCCTTTTAAAAATAAACTTACAACTTCAAGATTTAGCTTGCAGTTGGGTTTCAAACAGGAAATAGAAATGGTGCAGAGAAGAAATCTAATACTATATCATTTACAATTATATTGTATAAGGAAGTTTTAAGGATGGGAAGTGAAGAGAGATAGTGGTTGAAAGTACATTAAAGCCAAATGTAGTTAGGAAAGATACTTAGAACTGTACTAAGATTTCCATTTAAAGCTAGACACCTTGAATTCAGAAGTTCTTGGAAAACCAAGCAAGTGCTCCAGTATCTCTGTCCCCAGAACAGCTTATTTCAAGGAGAAAAAGGGGTGGAATTCCATTTCTATCAACATGCAAAGCAGTAAGAGTTACTGCTTGGATGTTACAAGCAGCCGTACAGAACAGAAAACAATTCTGAACCTCCCACAAGTTCTCTTAAGAAGAGACTTCTCTGAAACTTGTTTAAATATTGAAAACATTGAAGAAGTTGATTATCCAGTATTCCATTGTCCAAACATCAGATCTCACTTCTGGAGATGAGCTTGCTACAGCCTTTGGAAGAAAACTGGACAAGTTTCATTTGTATATTCATTTGTTAACATATTTTGACACTTCAGGATAGACCACTGAATTCTAAGAGTCTGAGGACAGACTTAAAATCAGAGCCAGTATTAAAACACCAGAACACTCCCACTGTGTTTGTGCTGAGACAATGATCAAGTGTTTTCTCTTACCTGTTCAAGCTATTACTAGAAATTTGTATTTTCTGCTCTCCTAGAAAGCAAAAACTATAAATGCATTCTGTTTTGTAGAAATCAATGAGTAATTGTTTATGCTTAAATCTATTAATTTCATACCAGACACTAAACTAAAAGCAAGAGAATTCCAAACACCGAGATGTCCCTCCAAATCTATTAATGCATTATTCCAGATTTCTCTTCAGATTTCTGTTATGGATGCTCCTGTCAGCCCAAGCCTTCAGTACCACCTACATGAAGTAGGTCAGACTATGTAGTAAAGCAGCAGTACCAACATCCTAAAATAACTTGCTAGTGAGTAAGTTTACTTCCACACTTTGCCACCAACCACAGTTTAATGGCAACACTGACCTATACATCCCAGAAGTAGATGCAATCTACAGATAATCAAGGTTGCTTGAGTTTGTTTCTATTGAAAAATACTCAAATTTCTCCAACCCAAAAAGTGTGTCACATCAAGCAACACGACCTCTTCCTACACAAATGCAAAGGGTTAGTTAGTGTCTTCCAAAACACTTTTTACAAGTCCAGCTGTCTTAGTAACATTCATCAAGTATGTTTTCACCTGTCTGAAATCAGAAGTTCTGAAGTTTATCAGTGTGACACTCTTCCAGATGTTTGATGCAAAAGTAGTACCTGTCAAAAAGCTGAAGATAGAAAGAAAAAAAAAACCCACCACCAAAAAAACCCCAGGGGTAGTAGCTGCCAGACCAGAGGATTTCACTGCCATCCAGATGGACCTCAACAGGCTCTGGAGAAACAACCAGGCTGAAAGCTTTTTAAGTTCAATAAATAGAAGTGCGAAGTCCTGCACCTAGGGAGGAGTAACCCCATACACTAGTACACACTGGAGACTGACTGCTGGGAAGCAACTCTGCAGCAAGTTGCACACAAGCCAGCAAAGTGCCATTGCAGCAAAGGCAGCAAACAGAATCCGGTGGTGCATTAGGAGGAATGCTAGCACGAGGTTGAGGGGAGTGACTCTTCCCTTCTACTCAATGCTGGTGAGTCCCCATATCAAATACTGTGTCCAGTTCTGGACTCCCCAGTAAGAGAAAGAAATGAAACTATTGGAAAGAGTCCAGTGAAGAGCCACTAAGAGGATTAAGGGCTTGAAGCATCAATCCTATTTTTAATACAGTTTTAATGGTATACCAAGCAAAGATACTTAATGAAATCTAATGTAGGAGTCCTCACAACAGATCTGCTTAAAAATAAATAAACAAATGAAATCTTACTTCAGAACACTAAGGCCTGAACAAGAAATCCTGTGCTTCAATTGCTTCAAATGAACAGAACACCTTGGAAGTCAAAGTGGTAGTAACAGTCAGACATTGAAAACGAGAAAATTTTCTGCAACTGACAAAAAAAGTACTATTAGTTTGGGGGATAAAAGAAGCTGGATTTTGCAGTAGAAATTTTACAGAGATTTTGCATGAACTTTTCAGATAATGATTCATCTGAAATTTTTCAACATTATCCCAGTAATTTTGCCCTCGCTAAAAAGCACCAGTGTGCCATTTTACAAGGTTTTAAGTGTGTGTATTTTAAACACCATTACATTGTCTAATGAGAGTCTGCTAGCTTTAAGGAAGCAGGTAGATTTCTGGAGGTAACTGTAAGTGCCATGTATACTGCAGTGATATGGAAGCAAACAGTACAAACTCCTAATGAAAAATAAGCCCTTCGAATTTAATGTTACATATATATACCTATCTAGAAGAAACATTGGCTTTATTATTCATAATACAGGTTTTCTTAATTTAATAGGACGAGTCAATGTGAAGTCATTAAAGTGTTTTCATGGAGTTTACTATAAATGCAATAGTTTCAGACACTACAGTATATGCTGTACAGTATATACTGTAGTGTCTGACTTCAGTAACTCAAGGTCCCATTTGCTCTTATGTGAGTAACTGCCTTCCCACCACTATCTGACATAAATGCTCAAATAATCCTGTCCCTAATGCTAGAGGATCAATTAAGTAAGGCAGCTAACCAAAGAATGTCAAAAAGATGCCAAAACTGCTTTTACTCACATGTATCTAGTGCTCTTTAGATGCACAGTTGAACTAAGTTAAAACTACAGCTAAAACATTCAGTTTAACAGAAACACAAAGATCAGAGTTGTCTAGAATTTTATGCCTTTCAAAGGAAATTCAGGTTTTGATTTACAAAATCTTCAGTAAGCAGCACAAAATATACAGCTCAAACATTCAAACATATGACTAGAAAGACTGTCTGGTTTCTCCCGTGTCTGTTTCTTGGGTATTTTACTAGCTAATGCCGCTCTCTTGCAGTGTATGCTACACTTTTGTAACAAGGTATCAAAGTCTCAGAAAGATTAGACAGGTTATTCACAGTTCACGTGGTGTTCCAACTTCTGAACTCACTATAAAGATTAACCAGATGCTGTTATTCACTTGAGAATTTCTATTTTTTACTTGCATACTAACCTTCAAAAATATCTAATCATGCTTAAGCATATAAGATACTGATACTTGCTGCACTTAAGTCTTACCAGTAGGTCACCTACCTTGCAATGGTTAATGACTTTGTGTCTGTACAATATGATTAAGAGAACTCTGAAAGGAGTGAAGCCAAATAATTTCTGTGCAATAAATAGTCAGGTAGATTAAATTAATTCCATAGGGCTTCTCAGGTAAACCTAATGACTATGGCATAGAAATAAAAGAGAAACCAAAGAATCACTCTCTTAAAACTTGAACTAACACGGCATTCAGATCAAATCATAGTTGGTTGATGAAAATAAACTGACAGGCTCTTTCATGCCACTTTAATTGTGTCTGACTTACACAGTTTTAAAACTAAAATCAGTTTAAGCCTCCTAAAAGCTGAATGTGTTGTTTATGTGGCAGTTCTCATAGGGTCCCCAAAGTAAAGTTATCATGCTATGACTGAAGTGGCTTAAGTCACTTGGAAAGAGACAGAAGCCTCTCCTCCAACAGCCATCATTTGACATATAAATTTTCATCTTTGGTTATTGCTGATCATTGGATCCAATCCTTCCCACTCTCACCTATAGCTGACAGCTGTGGTCCCTTGGAATTGCAAATGCCTTAAAGAATTTCTCACATCTAAAAAATGAAAAAATGCTGTACAAGCTGAAGTGGAGAACTAAATACATGTATTTGCCCAGGTACAGCAACACTGTCACCTACTGCAAATGTCACTTACAGCATACAGTTTGGAATCAGAACTGCTAAGGAGCTTGCAGTTAACTTGCTGTCCCATTGACAGACCTATCAGCTTGTGTCTTGTCCTGAGCTATTTTCCAAGATCATCTGTGGGTGAATATCAGCTACACTCTGCAGGCATCTTCTTTGGAATCTTGGGCCAATTTCTCTATCGCCTTCCCAAGTAGTAAAGTGGGGTGGGTATATATGGAAAGGAAGAGATAACAACAGACAGACCAATGAATGAAATGTAAGCATACCTGAACAACTGTCTTCCTTAAAAGCAGACTTGAGGTCTATTTCTCACACACAAATCAAATCTGTCCAACAAGCTCACTGCAGCTGGAATCTTGAATGGGTTAGGAGACAGTAAGAGGCAGATTCATTGCAATACTTCTAGCTCCCAACAGACATTACACTACAGCAATGCAGTCAGCTGCAGCTCTGAAATATAAAGACAAGAAAAACATTTGAGCTTCAATTCATACACAGCTTTCAACTGCTCAGAGGGACTGGATCAGACTGGAAGCACTTTAGAAAATTGATGGCAATGGGGAGAATAGTCACAAACAGCAGTTCTGAAACACTGTTTTCCATTGCACTGGATGAATGTATTGTCTAGATCAATCTGTCTTCATTTAACATGACTGAGCTGGTAAGCAACTGTGGAGTGAAAATTTGTTCATCTGCTACCCACTTAGTCATTTCTGAGGGCTCAACAGTGAACACTATCTAGTGTGATAAGCAAGTTGATCTCAGGGGCTAGACTCCAACTCTAGTTTCAGACTTCAGTTTAAGACATCCCAGTGTTTGCCTGCAAGCTTTTAACATCCATCCCAGTCAACGCATGCCATTAAGTTTTCTTGTAGAGATGTTCACAGAACAGACTGTTTTCACTGGCACTTCCAGGAGAAAAGCCACAGATAGTAAGTTGTCTTCTCACCTGGTCAAACTTGAGACAGTCAGGCAAAGTAGTAGAGGAGACTAGCTGTAGTAGACAATGTGTTAATTATTAGGCTAACACAAAGGAATATTAATCCCTACAGTTTCTGAATCATACAGCCTCTCTCATCTTCCCAAATAGGATGGTCCTGTACAAGATGCTTCAGAAATGTACACTTCAACAAAAAAAGACTCCAAAACACTGATGTGCTCCACAAATGTAGTAATATTTTTTTTATTTTTTTTACAACTGTCATATTATTTATGGGTTATTTTCCCCCTATACAGGGTAGGACATCCTATATTCTTCCTAGAACTCTTAGATTATTCTATTCTCTATTGTAGTACATGTTATTATTGTACACATACTAGCAAGCTACCTCCTCTGACCTTCTGGAAATTCAGAATAATCTTGCTGAGTAAGAGATAAGCATATAAAACTAAACCACTGGCAGTTATCATATCATGCAGAAGCCTTCCCCATCCCTCAAAAACTAGGCTGTAGATCTGTGGGTATTTCTTTTTAATATTACTGTAAAAAACAAAGCTAGGCATTTAGATCACATGAGTTTTATCCCTTCTCTCCCTTCTCCTTGCATTAATAAGCTTCTATGCGCATGCAGTAAAGAATTATCTTCACTGTAGCAGCAAATATTTCTGGAATGGCAGGACTTCTAAGAGACATGCATGATGTCACATTTTAGGACTTTACAGGTCCTGGAAGAGAGACAACAATGTTTGGTGACCAAAGGCAAACTGAATGTATTGCTCTTGCAGGAGATTTTTTACTGTATAAAGTGGAAAGACCTTATGGTCTTTCAGCGTGTATAAGGTTGAAAGACTGAATAACTGGTTCCAAACATTTTTTAAATATCTAAATTGACCATTCAAAATCCAGGCTTGGGGAGGAAGGAAAAAAAAAAAAAAGGAAAAAAATTAAAAAAGGGATGCTTTTCAGTCATTTAGATCTTGTTTTTCTGAACATGTGGAATCAAAGAAAGTTTGGAAGGAACCTTAAAGCTCATCCAGTTCCAATCCCCTGCCACGAGCAGGGACTCCTCCCACTCCAAGTCACATCCAACCTGGCCTTGAACACTGCCAGGGATGGGGCAGCCACAGCTTCTCTGGGCAACCTGTGCCAGCACCTCACCACCCTCACAGGAGAGAACTTCTTCCTAATATCTCATCTAAATCTCCCCTTTGTCAGGTTAAAGCCATTCCCCCTTTTCCTGTCATGTTTGACATGCCTTTGTCAAAAGCCCCTCTCCAGATTTCTTGTCGCCCCCTTTGGGCACTGGAAGCTGCTTTAAGGTCTCCCTGGAGCCTTCTCTTCTCCAGGCTGAAAAAGGCCAGATCTCCCAGCCTCTCTTCACAGGAGAGGCGCTCCAGCCCTCTGATCATAGTCCAGCACTATGATACAGCAGCATAGTTCAGGATAATGATACAGCACGCTGCAGAACTAAGAAAATGGTTTGGGAATATTTAGAAAACTATAGTTGGGGGGAAAAGGGTAGGAGGAGCTTGTTTGTTGGTGGTTATGTTTTGTTTTACAGACAAGCATTCACTCAGGTAAAAACCCCAGATTTTCCAAAACCCGTCACGCTCGGGAAGCGACCACCCCTGCTCGCAGCGAACGAGGACGCTCCCTGCCCAGCGCACACCTACTCGCTGGCCGCTCCAGAGCCGGCACCCGGCCGTGTTCGCTCCGCAGGGCGCTCCTCACCCGCCCCGGTGCCCGCACCGCGGGGATCTGCC
>NW_009919787.1:0-17970 GCF_000696875.1 Nestor notabilis
GTCCTCCCGTGACAGTGCGGCGGCTGGTTCTTTATTCATAAGTGAGCCCTCAGAGAGCCTGGGCAGGCGTGTCATGATATCCCTGGTGTTACAGAGCGAAAACTAGGGTTTGTGCTGCTGCTTGCAGCAAGCAGTATCACAAACAATGGTACCTCTCAAAAACAAGAGTGCTGCTGCTTTGTCGGTCATAACTGTGTGCCTGCTGCAATTCTGTATCGTACAGAGCATTGGGTGTACGCAGCTACTGAAAGGGGTGCTCTGTAGACACTCAAATAGAATATAGATGTGACATGTTTACTGTGTCTGCTTTGCCCTTTACATAATAGGCCTGTGCTCCATTCGTTACTTGTGTTACTAAACAGCATAGCTGTGTCAGCCTCAGCATTAACTCCCTTTTTTCAAGCTCCTTGTTACATTAAAACTCTGGAGTACATCACAAATTCTTTTCTGTGTTTATCAGCCAAAAAAAGCGAACAAGAGCTAAAAGATGAAGAGATGGAATTGTTCACAAAATATTACATGGAATGGAAAGGAGAGAGAAAAAGTGGCAATACGTCATATATGAATATACCACGATTTTACTACAGGGTAAGTGAGGTATCCAGATAAACTTCAACAAGAGGCTGTTCTGTCTTATAAAGAAAGTAGAGCTTATTTAGAGGGACACTTCAGCTTCATGAGCTTAAGTAGATTGAAATCTGAATGATGTTGATTGCTAAGAATAAAATTTTTTATTTTGTAGAAGTGTGGATGTCAGCAGTTTCAAATAATTATTAAGCATCTCATCAGAGGCCATGAAGGAGTTGCTAATCGGGCAGTAGGCTTGGCTGCTTACAGAAGACAGGAAGTCCTCCTTCTCTTTCAGAGGAACTTCCTGTTTTATCTGAATTTTGACATACCAGCATTATAAATACGTATCTTCTTGGTTCTGTTTAGACACACTGGGATGCTGCTTCATGAAAATTGGTCTTGCAGACTAAAGTTAGGTTTGTTGCTTGCATTGTCCAGCAGAAATGCTTAGTCTGGCAACTTACGTGTGAGATGAATCAGATTGGGAGGGGAGAATACGGGAGCACAAGTTCAACATCGTTATATTCCTGGCACTTGTCAGCTTGACCCCTCATCTGCTGTCTAACCTCAGGTGGTCCTGTATTCTTCAGGATTATGAGTTCCTGCCAGTTAACTTCTTAAGTACATGTATTTCAGCTGATGAATACATATGAAACTATCCAAGTTCTGGTACTGCTGTACAGTTTTGCATGTAAGCATCACCAGAACTTTCATACCAACTGTTCTTCCATGTGTTTTGTTGGTCAAAACAAGTCTAGTAAAATACTCTTGAGAGTTGAAATAGAAGGTATTGCGCTTTCCTGAGTAAAACACAGTAAGAAATGTCTTTTATGTATGAGCCCTTCTATTTTGCTAATGTGAGAAAGTGCTTACTGGGTGGGTTATCAGGTATGGGACAGGTCTTTGTCTCCCAATTAAAGATGTCCTGCTTTAAATAAATACTCCAGTATTGAAATAATTTGAGACAGTATGCAAGTGACGTCCCTGTAGAAGAAGCAGGTACTGTACAGTATTCTGGTAGATAGGTTGTTATTTTTTGTCAAATAAAGAGCTTCATCAAAGTGTGTGAGCCAGGACTACCTAAGAGTTCTTGCTAGATGTGTAAGTTTTTAATGGTGCCACTGTACAGAAAACTAAAACACCACAATGTTTCTAGCTGCCAGCTGAAGATGAAATCTTGCTTCAGAAATTAAGAGAAGAATCTAGAGCGGTCTTTCTGCAAAGAAAAAGCAGAGAGCTGTTGGATAATGAAGAGCTGCAGGTAAGAAAATGTTTTCTGTATGTCTTGGAATAGCTTCTGATGAGACTTCCTCTTTCTGCAGAGTTTGATTATCTCCTGTCTGTGCACAGAATCTTGTGGCAAGGTGCTTTGTATCTGGGTACGTTGGCTGATTGAGAAGTACTAGCTAAAGCTGAAATGCTTAGTATAGTCTTGGGCTGGTAATGTCAGTGTAAAGATTCCTTGTTGTAATGTATATGAGGACTAAGTCAATGGCTTCTGGTTTTCCAGAGCATTCCAACAATTTCCCTAGTCTGCTCAGAAGAAATAGTAAGTTGTGTTTACATATCATTGAGAGAGACTCCAAAGATGATTGAATTTATTGCAGTTCAAAAACAAAAGGGACGTGAGTAAGAGAGAGACCGTGTGTGTTTAACACCAGTTTAGAGCAGTGGAAGTATCAGTTCCTTGCTTTTCTAGCTGAACTGACAATATGTGTCGATTAACAGAGGTAACCTTGCAGCAAAACCACTCTTTTGTGGTGTTTCTTTGATGCTCTGTTTTAAGCACACTGACATCTCTAGAGAAATACCTTCTTAACCAAATATAAATGTCTTTTAAGAATCTATGGTTTCTACTGGACAAACATCAGACATCACCAATGATTGGGGAAGAAGCAATGATCAATTATGAGAACTTTTTGAAAGTTGGTGAAAAAGCTGGACCTAAATGCAAGTAAGGCTTTCTTCTCTTACATGTGCTTACTTTGGCTAAACCTAAGTGCTCTGTAATTTGCAGCTGCCAAAATAAATGGAAACCATTTAATGGCAAGATAAAATCATGCCTGTGTAGTTACTGATGAACTAGTTGATTTGCATCCTTGTAAAGGTATATTGCCCTACATCTCTGAGGAACTTTTGATGGACATGTCTGCAAGAGGAATACTTCATCTTTTTGAAGAAACTCTTGTCAGCCTGAGTGTTTTTTATGATGTTAGTGGCCAGTAAACAGCGCACTTTGTATCTGAAGAGGAAATCATGTCCCCAGTGGTATTGCCCAACCTTCCCTAATACCTACTGATGGAAAGTGTTCTGCTAGATGTTCCATGTGTAGCATATATTGAATGTTTCTTCTTTATGCTCCTCTTGGAGGCTGCTGTTGTGCCCACAGCTTTGTAATTGAGTTTTGGGCAGATTAGTTGTCAGTACCAGTGGTCCCTTCTATGTGCATATTGGAAGCTACTAAATATATTGTAGTAAAGAGAAATTAAATTGAATGAAAGCTCTCTCCACTGGAGTCTCATGAGCAGCAAAAGCAGCTGCTTTTTATTGAGTTTACTATTGTTATTTGGTAGGATCCCAGTTGATGGTTGTAGTGTAGCAAATTAACCTCTTCGAATACACAGAACGCATTCTGTATTTTTCAAATAGTATTTTAAAGTGTCTTAAGTTTTTGGATACTGTAATTGGATCTGTCAGTGCAGTGTAAGTGGATGCATAGAAGTAGCTTTGTGTTTATGTTTTACAGGCAGTTCTTCACAGCTAAGATCTTTGCTAAATTACTCCATAATGATCCTTATGGGAGAATATCTATCATGCAGTTTTTCAATTATGTCATGCGAAAAGGTTAGTTGGTGCTTTTTCTGTCTTAATGAGAAGTTGTTTTATTTTCAAGGCTAATTTAAGCTTTATTAATTACTTGCTGTTCTCTTCAACAGCGGTGAGATCTAGGCCTTGATTGCTAATGCTTTTTTCCTGGAGGCTTGGGATTTTTCCATGGCTACTAGGAAGTGGGAATTCACCCTGTCTCTGAAATCCACCGCTCATACAGAGATATCCTTGATCTGTTTGTTAAATACATTGTCATTCTGATTTGCTTAATCCAGGCAGTACTGTGAAGAGCAAAAAACTAGTTATGTGGCAAGTATGGTCCTAACCACTGTGATCAGATTGTCCTGCAGATAGCTTTGTTTACTGTTTTTCCTTCTATAGAGTGGTGTTACCTATGTTTTCTAACCATGCTCCATGCTTGTCACTGTAGACTTAACTGTATTTTCAGATGTATTTTTATTACAAATAATCACTTGGGCTGAAAAATGCAGCTTTATTTTTTGTTTTGGGTTTGTTTTTTTTTTAACATATCTGCATTAGATCTTGTTTAAAAAGATGAGACTGGCAAGCAGGAAGGAAGGCTGCCTCATTGCCTTGTCCCCTGGCTGCTGCATTCTTAGGTCTGGTAGGGCCTTCAGGAGGGGAGAATGGCACCTTTCCTCAGAGCAGCTCAGCTAGTTTAACTTAAAATCTTGTGGTACAAGGGATGAGAGATGTGTTGAGCATGAAACCTGGTGAGTTGACATGGAGTATGCAAGAAAGGAGTAAATATAAATGTTTGCAATAAACAGTAAACCCAAAAGCTGCAGCATAGGAGACTTGTGAAGAAGTATGAAAATTGTATGCATTTCAGAAAGGCCTATTCAGATGGACACAACAGAGATTCCTTCAGAGCTCTTCATTTGTTTCACCCAGAAGTTTTAAGTCTTGTGTATTTATGGTGGTGCCTTTCTTGTAACACGACAACAAAGAACCACCAACCAATTTAGAGACGGGAAGCCTTGTGGCATGTCCCATCTCAGTTGGATTTCATTTGCAAATGCTGGCCAAAATGAAGTCCCATCAAAGTGTTTGCAAGTCCCTCTTGGGTCAGTTGTATAAGGATCCTTGTTTTTTTTTTTCTAGCTTACAGCATTGGAATTGCCTCATAAAGCTAGCCCTATGACATGTCTGTGCAGTAGCAGAGATAATTTCTATTCTCTGCTGTACAGTGTTCCCTATGAGGGCTAAAGACCAGGCCAGATATTAAAGGAAGAAAAGACTTAAAATTCCTGTAGAAGCTTTCAGTTACTACTTTGAATTGGTGGATTGGAAGTAGTTGATTTGAATTTGTGATTTCAGTCTGTATTTACTGCTGCATGTCCTTCAGTGTGGCATGAAAGGAGAGGGAAGTAACAGATGAAGATGGGAATTACTCTGCAGCAGCTTGAGTTGTTCCAAGTTGGGGCAATGCAGTCCCATGTTTCACCTGTTACAGTGAAGCTCATGGAGTGGAGAGGTCAGCCTCCAGAATGTTGCTGCAGCAGGGAAGAGGCCCTATCATCTGAGCTTAAAACATCTTAAACAGCTGTGCCTTGGTGTGTAATGGTATTCTCTAACTGGCTTAACTCATTAATGAACTTTTGGGTTTGGGGTGTTTTTTTTTCATATGCTTCTTAAAGTTTTAGAAATAGTTGCATGTATCACATACTTGTGCTGAATGTGTAGCATTCTGTCTTCCTCCTTCCTACTTCCAGCTGGAAGATTTTGTACAGTCCATGGATTACAACCTTTCTTGCCCTTACTTAACTATCTGCATGGTCCTTTTGGGGGAGGGAATGAGAAAAATGGTAGCTAATAATTGAATAGTGGTGAAGGATTTCGTCTGCCTCCAGTAGTGCTTCCCTTTCAGGAGGAAAGGGTCAAGCCTGTTGACTTTTTCCAACTAAGCCTAGTAAAAGTGTCCTGAATCACTTCAGAGTATATCACTTACCTTTAAACTTCAGCCAGGAAAGAAACAGCCTCACTATATAACCTCTGTCATCTCCAAGTGATGCTTACTCCACCCTGACAAGCACTCACCTTGAACAGATGAATGTTGGTGTAAAGGACAGCTCACATTTTGTAAGAGGAGCTTTTAAACTCTTTCTTCATAAAATGGAAATTAAATTTAACATGGAGTGTATGAATAATAGGTTTTATGCCTATTCTGTACACTGTTTCTATTACTGTACTTTAACAATGGCCTCAAGCACATTGTCCTATAGTTTGTTTGATTAATGTGCCCTCTCATTGCAAAAACAGATACTTGTGCTATTCTAATTCTCCTGTTGTAACTCAGAAGTGAGGGCAGGACCTTTGTCAGTAGCTGCAGTGCCTCTTACTGCACCAGGGGCTGTAGCAATCTCACAAGCATTCAGTATGTGATGTTGTCCAGCTGTTTTTAATGCAGTGGAAATACTCTGCTTCATATATCTCTAGGTCAGCAAGAGCAAATGAATCCATATGATTCCATATGGATACCAGGTAAAATGTGTCTGCTTAGCCATTTCTCACACCTAGTTACTGTAAGGCAATGTTGGCCACAGTGTACTGTGTATCACCGGTGACTCTTACTCAGAGACTGAAATGGTGTTTCTAAGCAGGATTGGAACATATCATGGCTTTGCTTAAATCTCAGAAAAAGGGGAAACAGAGAGGTACTTAACAGCCAACAGTGCCCTTTGGCCCTTAAGAATAACTTCAAATTTTGGCAAGACCTCAAAAACCCTCTAGGTTTCTTGCATTATAATTCTGTTTTCTGTTTTGCAGTGTGGCTTCATCAGACAAGAATAGGTCTCAGTTTATATGATGTGGCAGGACAGGGCTACCTCAGAGAATCAGTAAGTAAATTCTTGAGTAACTTAATGTCTGTCTTCAGTTAAATGGCAGGGCATCAAAAATGTTCCAGTTTTCATCCAGTCTTATGTCATAAAAGCATACATTGTAATCTATTTTGGGGTGGGCACATTCGTTTAGATAGATATACAATATAATCTCTGTATTCTAGAGATTATATTGTAGAGATATACAAGCAATCTCTGTATTCTAGAGATTGGGTGGCTAGAGTGCTGCTAGCTTTTTTATCATATGGGTGATTTGAAAAAGAGATTGTAGCTGCCAAGGTTTTATGTCACTAACACTTTACTAGATTTAGTAGGATAGAGTAGAAATCACAAAAAGGGATGGCTAGAGTGGGCCTCAATGAATTATTCTCCTGTTCTAACTGGAGCTGATATTACAAAGTAAATATGGAGGATTTAGTTACCACTAGAAAAGATCTATTGAAGAATATACAGCACTAGGATAATCTAATTAGGCGTCATGCATTGGTATTTGAATAAGATACAGTTGAATGCATTTATATTTACATGTACATATCTCCTTCATTAACATTCTGCTTTTTTTTTGTGGACTGTTTCAGTCATGGCATCACATGTGCATGTATATAACTTAGGCTTTTTTGCCTGCTTTCACGTGCCTTTCTGTATCATTGCAGGATTGTATGTTTAACAAAATATACCTGAAAGCCAGGGTGAAGTATAGCAAACGTGCAATGGAAGTAGTGTTTAAAGCTTGTTTCTTTTTCTTCCTTAATTCTGCAGGATTTAGAAAACTACATTCTGGAACTCATCCCTACTTTGCCACAACTGGATGGTTTAGAAAAATCTTTTTACTCCTTCTATGTCTGCACAGCAGTTAGAAAGTTCTTCTTCTTTCTGGATCCTCTCAGAACAGGTAGGTCCATGTTTTCAAAATGCTAAATATGTGGGAGTATTTCCACTTTTAAAATGTTTTCACCAAAGCTACTTATGTTTTCAAAGTAGAATGTAGTTGTCTTTGTAGGTTTGGTTTTTGGTTAGGTTTTTGTTTTTTGGGTTTTTTTGTTTTGTCTTTTTTTCCCCAGCAATCTTGTGTTTGAAGATTAATCCCCACTGAGGACTGAGTCTTTATGCGGGTCCAGTAATCTACAGCTAATTAATTTCTATGATATAACCACCAGTTGTGATCTGTAGAATTATCTCATAGAAATTAACAATTAAGATATTGTTTCATCATAATGCATCATTAGCAGTAGCTGATTTTAAGTGTTTATGGTCAATAGAAAGAACAGCAACTAACAACAGAACTGCTTGGCAGAACGTCCACAGAGCTGTAGAAATGCTCAAGAATGCTTATTGTGCTGTGCTTCTGCCGTTATTAAATTTGTGTGCACCATGTAAACTCATTTCAAAAGGTTTGCAGCTATAGCTGCTAATCCTTATTACAGCCATAGCTCTCTTGGACAACAGCTTGCTTTTTCATAGGCTCTTAATTGAAGTCACAAATGGCATGCGTTTTCAAGCTCTAGCTGTGCCTCTCGACAGTGTCAGAGCTGTGTGGGCAGTAGTCTCCAGTGGAGGTAACTACAAACACGTAGAGAGGGTGTGTGTGAAGTTACAATGCCATTATTTTGCACAGCTGTTTCCTCAGTGTCTGTGCACCAGTTACAGCTACACCAGCAGAAGTGCATTCTGCCACCTTAGCTTTGTGTCACATCTGCAGTTTCTGAATGTGTAAAAATACCACCTCACTTGAGAGACTCTATTATCCCAATAAATGTTTTAAGCATGATTTCTTTGCATTTTTTATTTTACATTTTGGGTTGATGTTGAATCTAGCTTTGTGCTTTTCAGGCTTCAGGATAACTCCTTCTAGCAATATCAGGCTAGTTTTATTCAGTCATTTTAAAAGCTGTTTTTATTTTGTCTCTTAAATTACAGCTTTATCCTCCTTGGTGTTCAAAGTTGGTATTGTTCAGTTTTGCCTTTTCTTTCTTTTTTTTTTAAGAAGGTAATTTTTTTTTCTTGCTCAGGGCACTTCTTTCTTAAGTGGAACCACCTAAATGAGAACAGTCAAATGGATGTATTGGCTGGGTGATTGTTAAAATGTGGTTTTCTTTTCTTGCTGCAGGGAAGATAAAGATACAGGATATTTTAGCTTGCAGCTTCCTGGATGACTTGCTAGAGGTAAAGATCTCTTAGCATATACTATTGTATTTTAATTTAGTCTTTCTGAATTCTAACTTCATGTTTCACTTAGTTAAGGGATGAAGAACTTTCTAAAGAAAGTCAGGAGACAAACTGGTTTTCTGCTCCTTCTGCATTAAGAGTTTATGGTAGGTTCTTTTATTTGTGGACGCTTCCCCCCCATCTCCTCTCTGCCTTTGTCATTTTGTGCTTGTTGCACAAGGAACAAGGTTCCTCTGTAACCTTCTCTTTTGACTGTTCTGTTCCTGCTTTTGCATGCTCTTTTTTCCTGCTTAAGCAGATCTGTTTAAAGTAAAGTGGTCTTATCCTTCAGCTCCTTTCTGTGTACACAGAGCCTTTACTTTTGAGCCATTACCTTAAAATTATTAATGGCTTGTTATGGGATTCCCTCTTTTCCTAACCCAATGTTCTGTGCTCATTTATGATGCTCTGTGAATATTATTGGGGATCTAGCATATTCCCACTTAATTGCATTAAATTTATGATGATTAAATAGATGCTTAAACAAGTGTTAAATTTTCTTCCTCTGTTTAAACAGTTCTTTGCCCTCTGTATCTCCTCCCTAGGCCAGTACTTAAACCTTGATAAAGATCACAATGGCATGCTCAGCAAAGAAGAACTGTCCCGGTATGGAACAGGGACTCTGACCAACATATTTTTGGATCGTGTCTTTCAGGAATGCTTAACTTATGATGGTGAAATGGTAACCACATATTTTTACTGTGTTCACAATATAAAAGCTTTGGCTTGTAGAGATGGGAAATGTTTCATAATCAGTATCTTTTAAATAAAAAGTAGCCAAAAGAGGTAAAGTAACTTCGTTTGTCAGTGTGCACACAAATGACCATGCAGCAGATGAGTAAATGGGTTTTCTTAACAGCAAGGTGGTTGCAGCCTGACTTAAAGACAAGTTGCTTGTTTTGAAAAGCACAGGTAATACGAAATCCAGACAGCCTAGGATAAAGCTTCTGGTAGATTCAATAACAGAGAGCATATTTTAAAAAAAAAAAAAAAGGTATAAATGTAGCAGTGCTTTTTGGTTGCATGTAATTCTTTAAAGAGAACCAAAGACAAGTGGCACACTTGAGACTAGAGCAAGTTAGCTAACCCGTCCATTTCTTGGTGGAGACAACAGTGTTTTTGTTGTGAGCTTTCCATAGTTGTGAAAAATGGGAAGTCTAGTTTAGAGTTAAGTATTCATTTTGGAAGTTTTTCTTAATGTATTGTCAACTCCTGTTGTCTGCATTCAGATGACTGAATTCTAAAAGTGATAAATTTCTATGCAGAAATATTCTATGCAAATATTCTATACAAATTCACTATGCAGTCCATCTGCCAACTTAGCAGTTTTTTGTGGAATCACAGAATCTTTGAGGTCAAGAAAGAGCCTCTTAGTTGCCCTTTGCTGGACTTGCTATAGTAGGTCCAACTCTCTCTTGTGTGGGTGAGACTAGAACAGGACCCAGCACTCGGATGTGGTCTAAGCAGTGCTGAGTGAGAGGAGAAGGGTCACCTTCCTCAGCTTGCCAGCAGAGCTCTTCCTCATGCAGCTCAGGATGCTGTCAGCAGCCTTTGCTGCAAGGGCACATTGCTGGTGTGTGTTCAGTATTGTTGCCTGTCAGGACTCACAGGTCTGGCTGTGCAAAGCTGCTTTCTGACTGGTGAGTCCCCAGCATGTACTGGTGCGTGGGGTTATTCCTTCCCAAATGCAGGATTTTGCATTTCCTCTGTTGAACTCGATGAGGCTTCTGTCATCCCATTTATCCAGCCTTTCAAGCTCCTTCTGAACAGCAGCACAACTCTCTGGTGTTTAAGATAGACAGGATTATTATGTACATAGGACTGAAAGATTTCTATCCTTCTCACAACTGTATCTTGACTGGGAAACCAAGAATCAGTCCTAATGAAAAAGCGTCATACCTGTTTTTGATGTCTACTAGTGCTTCTACCACATTTTTTGTCAAACTACCTCCCCTGGTCTATAAGGGATTTGGCCATATAGTACTGTTCAGTAGCGTTAGCCTTACTGCCACTAGATGTTTAATTTGTGGTAATGAAAGCCTCTTAGATGACTCTTCTTCACTAGTTGGGTATGCTCAGCAGTCTAAAGATGCATTAAACATTGTTTAAAAGTATATATAGCATGTTTAATTTGGATTTATGCTTGGAATCCAAATTTATTTCTAAAATGGCATGATTTCCTATCAGCAGTCATTAAAAGGTAACTTTTCTGTTCATGTTGGTGGTAGCAGCCATTTTCTATTTCATGTTGTGTTTTTCAGAAAATAGACTGATCCCCTACAATGAAGTAGCTGCCAATTATAGAGTTCCTGCTTGCAAAATCAATTTAGAAAGAAGACTGTAATAAACATGATTGTATCTACTTTTAGGACTATAAAACCTACCTGGACTTTGTGCTTGCATTAGAAAACAGAAAGGAACCTGCAGCTCTGCAATATATTTTCAAACTGCTTGATATAGAGAACAAAGGATACCTGAATGTCTTTTCCCTTAATTATTTCTTTAGGGTAAGTCTCTTCATACAGGTAGGCCATTTTCTGTGTTTATAGTGTTATAGTCTGTGTGCTTCTGCATGCAGAACTGCGGGAAGTCACTTTAAATTACCAGTAGCCACCAGGAGACCAGTAACTACTTCTAAGAAGATTTAAAATATTAAGAAGAGAAAATAAAAATCCCAAAGTTGGAAAGAACTCAAAGGGTATTTCAGACATTTCATCTGCAGTTGAAATGAAGTGGTTTGATTTTGTTTAGCAAAAATATTTTGTATTGAATTTTTCTAAAGAAATCAAAATTGTCCTAAAATTGCCTAATGATTACCCATTAGAATCTCTTGTGATGGTTCTAATTGGCTGTTGCCCATAGTTTTTAATTTCCACTGTAATCCTAAAATTCAGTAGAGATTAAAATAATGAAATGCAGTGATGGGCCTGTACAGGTGTGGGATTTTTCAGTCTCTTGGTTGCAAAGAGCTTCTTGCATGTTTCATGTTCTGAATTGTTATCTGTTGCTTCCAAATAAGTTAACAGCAACTAAAAAAATAAGCTTACTATAAATCTAAGGGTTGCAAAGTCTTCCTCCAAATTGTGGTTTTTGTGAGTGGGGTTTTGTTTTTCTTCTGGTGGGTTTGTGTTTGGGTTTGTTTTTTCTTTGGGGAGGAGGAAGGGGGAGGAATGTTGTTTTGTCTTTTATTTTAATAGATACCTGAGGTATCTTGAAAATGTCCTGCAGTAAAGTAGTACTTTTGTTGTAAATGGTTTAGGCAAAGTTATGAGTGTGATGCTTTTTTCATGTACAAGATCCCTCCAGTGATTATCTGTTCCGACAGAGGGACAGGCACTTCAATTTTCTTTATGTGCCTCCTTGTATGATAATTGTGAAAATAACAATAGTTTTGTAGTTAGCCACATGTGCCAAGTGTGATGAGCAAGGTACATCATTCAGCTCATTAGGTAAAGCTTTCAGGCCTGCTCAAATATAGTGGATATAGTCTTATATCCACATTGTTTCTATATTGTAATAAGGCTCTAGTTGAACATGAACTTCGATAGTGACTACAGCCATACCATTCTGTAAAAGACTTCTTACTTCAAAGACCTGTAGATATTTTCTAAAAAGGAAAGGCTTTTTTTAAAACAAACACCTCCACTCAGAAACAACCCCAAAAAACCTAAACTGCTCCCCCCCCAAAAAAAAATACCCCAAAACACAACACGCACGCACTTTTATTTTCTTCTAGTGCCTTTGAACCATCAAATAATTTAGGGTGAAATGGACCTTTGGAGGTCACCTGCTCCCACCACCTGCTCAAAGCAGGGCCAGCTTCATGGTTAGGTTGAGTTGATCTGAGCCTTGTCCAGGTGAGTTTTGAGTATTGCCAAGGGGGGAGACCCTACAACCTCTTTGGGCAATGTGTTCCAATGTCTATGTACCCTGACTGGGAAGACTTTTCTCCCCTCAGCCTTTCTGCCACCTCTAATTGGAATGTCTCTTGCCCTTTCTCTGTGTTTCTCCAGGAAGAGTCTTGCTGAGTTGTCTCTAACCACCTGCTAGGTAGTTGAAGCTGGTAATGAGATTCCCCCCACCCCACAGCCTTCTGTTCTCCATATGAATTAATCCCCATCTAAAGCCTCTCCGCTGTGCTGTCTGTTAGCCTCCAAAGCATGTTGGTAGCCCTCCAGTGGTCTCCAACTGGTTTGCCAAGATCTTGTAAAGGGGAGCCAAAAACCCTGAGGCTCTATCTGGAGTACTGTGTCTAAATGATGAGTCAGGAGGCATAATCAGCTGCTTAAACCAGTATTTATCTGCCTTCATTGCTACAAGGGCACCCCCCTGCAGGTTCTTGTTCAACGTCTTGTGCACTGAGACCTTCAGCATCTTTTCTGTCAAGCTGTTTCTAGCCAGCTGGCCCCTAGAGAGTACTGCTGCATGGGGATATTCTGCTGCAGGTGCAGGCAGGGTTTTTGCATGTGTTTTTTGGACTTTATCATGAGCTTTGTTTAGTAGTTGTAGCTGTGTTTTATGCTTGATGGCAGCTGTCAGGGCAGCACTTGGCAATACTAAGGGTCCTAGAGAAATGAGGCGATGCCTTATCATCTCTCCCTGCTTTTACAGCTCACCATTCCCACCACTCTCTCCACTTTTGTTCATGTGGCATTAGGATGCAGGGAGACCAGGGGCCATGTCATCTGTCTCTGATTTTTAATAAGCGGTGTTGATTTACAGTTTTATATTTTACAAATCATGAACTTTAGTGTTGTCATAGTATATAAGTGATTCTAAAATGAAAGCAATTTAGCAAGGTAATTCTGCATAAGCTACTGAGGCATAGCTATTTTTGTGCATGTTTCCAGTTACTTACTGTATTGGCTTCATTATGGAGAAGATTCCTCAACTACAGCAGACGCTTGATAATACTCCAAAGTGTGTCCTTCCTTTTGTCTTTTGGAAATGGAATGTTCTAAGTTTTCCTTGAAATTGGAACAGTTTGTTTGACTCAGTGAGTAATCACTTTCCTATTAGCACAAGCAAGGGTAAGTCTGCACCTACAGAGGCTGTGCTGATACAGACAAGGCTGCACAGCCTGCACTCATGGAACAGTTTTGTTCATAGTTGTTACGTGCAGGCAGAGGTTTAGTGATGCAGCTGTTTAAATAGTACCGCATTGAAGGAACTAACAGTAGGGAATATTTTGCTCAAAATGAGAAGTGCTCAGTTACAGCATGAACTGGGTGAACCCATCCATGCATGGACAAGTGCTCAAATAGACAACACGGTCTCCCTCACGTTATTATTTGATCAACCAGAATACAGGTTCCATTTTCAAAGAAATGGGAAGAGTGAGCAGCTACACTGCTTTTCCTGTCTGCTGGTTGATCTTTCCCCTTGTCTTTACCTAGTGTGTATTTTACACTTTGTCAGAGCACTCAAACCAGAAGGTTCAGTTTATCTTAAGTGTTGAGTGATAATAGTCAAATGTCTGCATATCCCATTTGCAGAGTGCTCAAACACTCGTCATAATGAAAGGTGGATTCCTACAGTGACTAAGAACTGTGAACCCACATGTGTGTATCATTTGTAATGCCTTAACTCACCCCTGCCTTATACCTCCCTTGTGGAAGAGAATTGATTGCAGGCTGTGGCATTGAATGCTTTGTCACAGGGCAATATGGCTTAAGATGCAGAAGCATTAAAAGGTTTCATACAGTGTCAGTATAATACTTCACTACCTGTTCCTAACTTTTTCCCCCTAGGCTATTCAGGAACAAATGAAAATCCACGGACAAGAACCTGTTTCTTTTCAGGATGTCAAGGTTAGTTTTACTGAATAGAGTACGACGTGAAATACTTAAATAAGCATTTAATAATTTACTTATGTTAGTTACAGTGTCTAGGTTGTATGTTTATTTGCAGACTAGTAGAGGTGATCATGATCTGATCCTACTCGTAGGTTGGAAAATGTTTTTATATTGGCAGTGGCCCTGTAAGAAATCTGGTATGTAACTGTTCTAGTAGTTTCCTTACTAATATATAAATTACCTGTTAAATACATGTTGCTGTGTCTTGCACTTGGAGATACTTGGTATGTCTATTTTATGGTTCAGGATCATCCCTTGGAGCAGGGAGCAGACTGATGACTAAAAAAACATGTCTTAGAAAACTTTATTACTGCCCACTTTACATTTAGCAGTTTTACTACTTTATAGAAGCTTTTATACTTTTCAACTTCGTTCATGAAAGCTGAATTTCATGTTGCCATTTTGAGGCCAGAGCCTCCCCAGAAAAGCACGTTCTTTGAGAAGTGGGAGCTCAGCACACTGCTCCTGTCCACAGCCAGTATTGTCCTTTGTGTGGGACTGACTTAACAGCTTCTTTTGTAAATTGGTGAGGGTGGCACTAGTTACCCAAAGATCACTCTCTATTATGCTATAAAGTAACCATTATTCCGCTCATTAATGTGTGTGGGTTTTTTTCCCTAATACTGACTTCTCTTTCACAGGATGAAATCTTTGATATGGTAAAGCCTAAGGATCCTTACAAAATTTCCCTTCAGGACTTAATCAATAGCAGTCAAGGAGACACTGTTACCAGCATTCTAATTGATCTGAATGGGTTCTGGACATACGAAAACAGAGAGGTCCTTGTGGCAAGCGATAATGACAACACTGCTGATGTTGATGATACGTGAGTTTGAACAGGAGCACACTGTGTCCATAGAGATACCTCAACCTGGTGCACCAACTGCTGGAAGCTAAAAACATTCATTATCTGAATCGATGCCTCTTCCATTTTATTTTCCTCACAGTATAAAATGTGGTATATACAGGAATTGCAGGATTAATTTCTGAAACCAAAATTGCAACTCTTTAAGAGGTAAAAATTACTTTTTTTTTTTTTTAATTTAATAAATATTTTTGGACTTTTCACCTGTGTACAAAGCCCTATTATTTGAATACCCTATTCTAAATGTGAATATACCCTCAAAGTAAGGATGTGATTCTTAGTATCTTCAGCACTGGCCTGTATCCACTCCACCATCCCAAGCCACCCACTGCATTCTGTGTGGCTTCCTCTAATGATAGCCCTGTAGAGCATTCTGTTGTAAAGGCAGAAGTCTTCAGTAAAAGATAAAGTTTAGGCCTCTTTCTTCCATATGTGACCAGCTTTAAGTCTCTAACAGAAAGGATAAGTAAATAACTATTGAAGTGAGTGAATGGTTGCCTAGTTCTCATTAACAAAACTGCACTAGCTTTATATATAGTTAATCCAAGCACCTGTCTGAAGGCTTTCACCAACATAACCTCCTGTGCAAGTACTTTATGTCATTTAACTTAATTGTACAGCTAAGCTAACAGCAGTATTTAAAGCAGTGAATTTCACAAAGTTGTAGAAATGTTTAAACTTTCAGATAAAATTACAATAGTACAATCGGTTGCAATCCTGCATTATTTATTATCATGATGTAGTACTGAACACATTGAGTACATTAACAAGTACTACATGAGATTGTACAGCAGGTGTGTGGGTACCTGCTGTGCTGTGTGAATTTCACCAGGATGTGTGACTCAGTGAAGATGAAAACAGTGAACAGGCACACGCGCCTGTGTGCAGGCGTCAAGCTGCACAGACCACACAGTTTTTAAAGAAAACCCATAGCCAAGTTCCAGTTCAAAAATTATATTAAATATAAAATAACCAATTAATGCATTTACAGAAAAATTAAACCATTATGAAAGTAACCACTTTCATACAGTTTGCAAAAAAACTGAAGGAAGGATTAAGTTAAGGCACAGTGAGTAATACAGTATTTTATACAGAGGAGTTTAAACCCAAGGCAGTGACAGCATTTCTGATATAACAGATAATGGGGCTGGGGTGAGACAGCCAATGCTACTGACATTAATTTCTTGGCAGAAAAGCAAAGCATCCTTCAGCTGTAAAGGCTTCACTCTTGAGCTGTGTGAGGCTTTCTATCTGTGATGGTATAACAACTCCCAACAAGCGGTTGTTCTGTGTATTCCCCAGGTGTTGAGCCAAGCTCTCCCCTGCAGATGTTCAGGCTAAGGAGTGATTTTACACAGCTGTCAGCATCCTCTGTTTTACAATTAAAGAAGGAGGCAAAGAACAGAGTATCAAAACAGATGTCATAGAGCTGATGATTGAATCCTCTTCTTCAGAGGATTTTTCTGTAGTGCTGGAATGCCATGGGCAGGTGAGAGGAGAAGGGATTTGTGCTTTTACAGGACAGTAATTGGGGCAGAGCTTGTCCAAAATATGTAACTGAACTCTGGAAACTAACAGCCAAGTTACGTGGCCTCTGATGTTACATCAGGCTTCTCAGATGGTAGTGGAACCAAGGCCACAGACTTACAATGATACCCAATATGATGTCATGGAGACTGTTTTTTTAGTAGTAATGTTTCATGTGGTAACTTGGTTCTCTGCTCCTTGATCTAAAATGACTCTTTACAGAATAAAAGTGAGTGGGGCACTGACATCAGATTGTCACAAAGTTAACCATTCTCCTTTCACAAGCTACAAGTAGAATGACAGTCATTGCAGTATAACAGACTTCATTGGCATCTGGGGCTACTTAAAAGCTCTGGTGCCATCTGTGTTTCACTTAGCTAAAAATCCCTGTTGTTGCAGTATTGCAACAAGTGTTTATTTAGGAAAAAGGAGGAATCTTAAGTTTGGTTTTGTGATTTCTAGTTATTTGTGTATTCTGGGGAGGGGAACATCTGCAATGGCATGTCCCTTACTGGTAATTCAACATTAACCAAATAGTCCAGGTTAATCTAGTACACTGACTCTGGTAATCTGTTTCTGAGAAAGTTCTTGACTGGTTCCATACACAGTGTCCAGTGCATTCAGTATCATATCAGCAAGACGTTAGTTTCCTTCTCTGGACCATTCAGAGCATGTGAAGTATTCAAGCAGGTGCATCTCATAATTCTTGGACTTTGAGTGAGAACATCCTACACAGATGCTAGTTCTGTACTTTGCTAGAGCACTGAGTGGCACAGCTGAGCACTATGGGCCTCCAAGAATGCTGGTACTTGTTAATAAGTCCTTAAGGGTGTTTACAGCCTCCTTTAAAGTTGCTTTTTTAAATAAAAATTAAAATTCAGTGGACCCTTAACTCTAATTAACATTAAATGTAACATCAGCTCTTGTGTTAAACAACAGGAAAAAGAAACCAAACAACATGCATACAACAGTGACAATAAATAGGGGAAACCAGACACTATTATAATGACTTGTGAGTTACAGAATATTGATTCCTATTAATCTATTCATAGAGAGCTGAGTTGCAAACAATGTGCAAATCAGAAATAGGTGTTTAGAAGTAGGAAACAGCCTGCATCTGCAATCCACAGGTGTAAGAGACACAGCAATTCAAAGGAAAGATGTTTTTACTTGCTTTACACAGAAATTAGCTTACACATTCAATTTCAGCCCAAATGTTTATAGTGCAATTTTCATTTTAACTGAAGTGCCAATT
>NW_009919787.1:18001-23233 GCF_000696875.1 Nestor notabilis
TCAGCCTTTCTTAGGCAGACAGACTGAACAGACATCGCCGAGCTCTCTCCTGATCAATAAGAATGCTAGAAGTTGCATTTCACTGAACAAGCATAATCCTATTTTTCCTGCTTCTTATAGCCAGAGTGTGACATCTGACACTTCCTACTTCCTACATCATACAGGACTTTACACTTAAGGAGGGACAGGAACTACATCCTGTTTACTCTCCCCAATGGACTGGCAATCTCCCTCATGTTCAAAGTTTACATTCACGAATGAAGTGCATGCTGTTGCTTCAGGCTGGTCTGTCTGGACAGGAACTTCAGCCTGTGGCTTGTTCTGCTGTTCCTGGTGCCGTCTTTCTGCTTCTTCTGACATCTTGTTTTCCTGTTCCTCCTCTTCCTCCTAAAAATGGATAACCAGATTCATAAGCTACTGTTTACCTCTTATACCCACTGTGAGTCTTTTCCATAAGAGCATAACAGTTCCTGTTACAAGGCAAGGACATTTGTTCCACTGGAAAATGGTCACCAGCTGATCGTAAGGTATATTCCAGAATTCCCATTGAAAAAAAAAAGGGGGGGGGGGGTGTAAAGTGAAGGATTAAGCTGTGTTAAAAAATACCAAAAAGTAACATATCCAGATAAGCAGTTCTTAAGGCAACAGCAATAATGAGATTTCACTACCTTCTCTCAAGCTTTTTCAACTCTTAAAGAGCTACCAAAAATAAAAAATAAGCAGTAAAGCTGTTTCCCATCTCTTGCAAATTAAGATTATTGAGGGGTGTGAGGGGTTCTTTTTGCATAAAGCACTGACTACCTATCAGTCGTTTCCAGTTATGGTTTAGAACAAACGGTAACAGCGTGTTCAATTCACCCTTGACGCTTCATTGAGCAAGTTCTGAAGTTGGAAAGTATGTTCCTGGCAGCTGCCTCTTTGCAGTGTCCAGTAATTGCTCTGTCCAGCATCCTCACACTACTGACTTGAGAATGCATTGTGCAAGAGGAACAAATGGAGCAGTGGTCAGGACCCCAGCCAGTTCTGAGGCTGACGAGCTGGTGAGAAAAGGCTGATGATAAGCAAGCATTAATCACGTGTCAAATGGAAACTGAAGGCAAGCGGAAACACAGGGTCTAAAATTTCATTTTAATGCTGTGATACAAATGTATTAAAATACCAGGGAAGGCAGGTTGGGAGAGAAGGAGTGCAAGAATCCCATCACATACCTCCCTCTTCATTCGGTAATACTCATCAATGGCATATTGGTATTTTGGTGTGCTTATCCCCAGAACAGATGCAATCTTTTCCCCAAGGAAATCACACACTGAAAAAGAGAAAGGTTTACATACAATTAGTGTCTAGAAGAAAACTCTTAAGCACAGTTTTATTTTTAAAAGGTGTCACCATCTTTCCTGAATGGTTTTCCATTGTCCTACTTCACTCAAAAGACAAAACAACTATCTGCTAGGCTAATATACTTACATGTAATTATTAGCTTAATATATGAGTAACTGTTCTTTAAGATAAAGAATGAACAAAAGGAGAACATGCAAATCAATGAGTGGTGGTGGTGTTTGTTTGAATTTTACTAGTTTCAGATTTGGATCTGATTTTCTTTTGCTAGGAAATCAGCTAAAGGACAATTTTAACTGAATTTTAACAATATTTTTCCGTTAAAAAATACATGGCTACCAACCATAACGGCACTTGAGTCTAACGGTATCAGCAAACCAGAGTGTTATTTATTGAAACATGAATATACTATCAGTTTTAACAATGTTCTCTGTTGCATACTAATGGGTTAATTACTTAGGTTTCAGCTGCCTCCATTTCCAAGCTGGAGGCTACATTCAGCACTACTTTGCTGAAACAAGTAGCTCACACTTATAAGTATGAAACAGGAGGCTTGTGGCAGTCAGTCTCTTTACCATGATGATAGCTACAACACTGGTTCTTGAGTAAAGGCAAGCAAGAAGTCAAATATATTGCACTTCAAATTGCAAATCTGCCCCAAGAATGCAAATGAGTTAGTCATGTTCAGGGAAGACAAGTTAGAAGTTAGCAATTGACTGCTTCAGTGAATGTTGACAATGACTCATTTTATAGATTTCCTGGCATCCAGAGCTCTGCGCAGAAGACCAGTTCAAATTACAAATGTAAGAGGCAAAACTGAAGTGGGAAGAAGGAAGTGATAATCTTCAAATTCATAAAAGACTTCTGGAAAAAAGGAAAGCGGTATCTACCTTTGTGTATGAAGAACAGGTATGACAAGGAACATCATGACACTGTACATTAGATAAAAAGTGTTTCTAAAAGTAAGGACAGGTTCATTAACAGAACAGACTGCCACTAGTTTTTAAAAATGGTCAAAATTAGGTGTACAATGACAGAAACTCCACAACATTTGCCAACCGCCACCCCCCCCCAAACAATAAAGATACTTTACATGTTGGGAAGAACACAAACTAGGACAAGGATTTTTAGAACGCCACAACATTTTATGAGGTCCACAGGCCAAATAAACTGAGGTGAGTTTAAGACGCTTGACAATAGCCTTGTTTTTGTTTATTTTGTAACCTCAGAAGCCTGTGTAAAGCAACATGGCTAGATGTGTTCTTGGGCTAATTTCTAGTTGTCTTCTTCATAAGAACAGTCAGTTTAGTTGCTCCAGGCAGCATTCTTTTCAGGTAACATCACACAAAACAATTCCATACATAACGTAGTAGAAAGCTGATATGCTCCCTTGCCAACACCACCCTATCTACATATGTGGAGAAATGGGGAGAAAAGAGTGTTCAGCAAAATGGTATTTTCTGATTGTTCTTCCATTCAAGAGTTGTTGATTCAAAGTAAAATACAGGTTCATAGTTCACAAAGATGATTTACAGTCTGTCAATGCAACTTTCAATATTCCATTACTAGTTTACCCAAGAATTAAATAAAGCAATACCTGATAAGGTCGATGTGGCAACTCGCAGCATGTGAAACCACAAGTACGGTCCCCACGTGAGCGTTGTCTGTAAGAACAGGGGTGGTATGAATACAGGATCACTGTATGTTCACGGCACATGGTAATACACGCAAAAGCTCAAACAGACTGAGGAGGAAAATCTGCAATGTTTCCTGTTTGCCAGCTACCACAGTATTTTTGCTTTAAAATAAGTCTAGACCAGACATACATGAAGCAAAGTGTCAATGTAAGATATAAATATAACCACAGTTTACATCCAGGAAAATTTGTTTCACTGGGTTTTGTTTTCTACTCCTAGACTAGGAAATGACAAGTATCCAACTCAATCCTAAGGTAACTCATCTATAACTAGAAAGACCTTTCCATAATGTTCTGAATTTCATCAGGCCAAGAAGTGGGTTAATCAGATTGCCCTTCAATACAGTAATGAGAGAACTGGAAAAGACTGTTTACAACCAAACCTTCACAGTGGTCCCTGAGCAAGAGGCCACTTCCAAGTATTTACAAGCAGATACGAATTACCATTTGGAATTGTCTGAAGAATAAAACCAGGAAGCATGAGGGAGGGAAAGACTTGCCACATCCCTCTGAGGGATCAATGGACAGGGCAGACAAGCAAAGCACCTGCGGTGAAATCAGGGCTTAAGTGGCATCAGCCTCCAGCATTTGCACGTAAGCAAGGAAGTGTCTCTGAAGTGCCTGCACACTGAGGCACAAAGCATGGGGCTAAACACAAGGAATTAAGAGATCTGTGTGCAGCTGCAGTGGTAGGGTCTTGTTGAGACCCCAGAGACACAGTGGATGGCTTGCATCACTGGAGTGCAGTGCAGTGGAGGGATACAGACTCTTTAGGAAGGACAGGCTGGGAAGACAAGGAGGGGGAATTGCCCTCTGCACAACTATGTTGAACTCACCTCCACAGAGGAAGTGCTGCAGCCTCCAGACAAATTGAGGTATTTACACACAGGAACGTAAAGATTTAGACATTAACGGCCATACATAGACTATCCGCTTCACTAAGGAAAGAGGCTGTATCTCTTAAAAAAAAATAAAATAAAACAAGCCATGTAATAAAAAGGAGAAGGGGAAAAACAGATTTCAATCTATCAGGAAAAAAGCAGTAGGCTTTCACTTTTGTGAAAAGGCAAACTCAAATTTCGTTGTGAACTTAAACATGTTTATAGTTAACAGTCTTCAAAGAGATTCAGGCAAGCTCTTTGTTATGTATTTCCCCTCAGTAAAGATCTTCCTAGAGGTAACTTCCCTTGTGGAAAGTAGCAATTCAAAGTGTCAGCTTTTATTCACTAAAACCCATTAGCTCCTCTCAGTTGCCGATGTATTTGTAACTTGTTGCTAAAAACTGTCTGATAGTAACCACTTTCAATAATCTTATTTGATAGATATCTGTACAGAACACCAGTATTATTGCAACTAATACAGCTACAGATACTTGTTGATACAGCCTCAGTATGCACAAACACAAGCTACTAGACTTCAGTGCTTTCCAAGTATAGTCTCTAAAATCAGTGCAGCAAGAAATCGTCTGTCAAGCCAGAAACTCAAGTTGGGCAAGGCTGAAAAAAGCCAGATGTTATATAGTGTTGGCAGTGGGTATGGAAAATGTCCTGCCAAGGTAAAAGTAAGCAAACCCAGCTGCTATTCTGCCTGCACAAAAGCACCTCCAGCTTGTGGATTACGCGCCCAGTTGGCAGACAGGCTAACAACAATCATTTTGGAGTTTGTTCCGTTGAAGAAGTCAAGGAAAGTGCTGTAAAAGCTTGTTGCCACAGGTGCAAATAATGACACTGAGGAGGCTCTGTACAATCCCTCCTAACGAGGTGAACGAGGTTAAAAAGCATTCACACAGTGCACAGGACAAACAGGAGCCTGCTGTGGCACTGCGAGCAAGAAGCTACAGGACATTTAGGAGTGAAAAGAGAGGCTGAACTTCAACGTGACAGAAGTAACTCAGGCACAGAATATTCTCGTATGTTTCTGGCAACACAAATGCAGGGAACACCTGAGGCTTGGCAAACACAAGTTTTGTCTATTTCTGCTCTTCCCCCACCACAATTAAAGAACAGTTTGGCACTTCTAAGTTCAGCTTCATGGAAACCTCTTTCTGACAAAGCACAACTGGAGATTTTTCTACTACTGGAGACTTTTTCTACTATGAGGTTTTGCCAATCCCCTCAATTTAAAAAAAGGAGCATTCTTTTGAGGGTCTCAAAAGGCAACACGAAACCATGAGAGAAGCTGCTACACACAAATTCAGCAGG
>NW_009919787.1:23436-32093 GCF_000696875.1 Nestor notabilis
TGGGGCAAGAAGACGTACTGCAGAAAACCAAACTGTTTGAGTGATATGAACAGGCCTGTTAGGCAACAGCTCAGTATAAACTAATCCTACTCCATGAAGTAGCTTTAATACATTGAGTGATACTGGAAAACAGTACCCAAGTCAGGCCCTACTAGTGTTGAGTAAGAACGACATGCCCAGATTCTGTATGTCAACCTCCTCTGGCCAGAGAAGCCTTAACATTCAGTCTTTAATCAATGCAAGGACACTGTAATACTGTATTTCTTGGCTGGAAACAAGGAGCAGCAGTATGGAACTCAGGACACTGGTTTATTGTAAGGGCACAGTATTTCTCCTGCCATCAGTCTCTTCAGTATACATTTCTACAATGCCTGATTATACTATTCAGCTATCCTGACTTGACTTTGTTGTCTAAAATTGAAAACACAATGATTATGACAACTGTTTTTTAAATTACAAAAATTCCCAACATACAATTTTATTCCATCTACTACATTTTAAGTGGGAATGAACATAATGGATTCAACCATTGATAAAACCAAGAGGGCTGTGGTTCAACAACTAAACATGATTTTGTTCCCTAGTATGGGGCTGCTGAAGGGAGCAAACATGGCCCTTGAACTTCCGAGTGCTCCATGTTCCTAAAGAATCCACATCTATATTTGTTTTTGCCAGATTTCAGTCCCTAATAACACTTGAACTTTCCAAAGAACATAGGGTTTTTTTCTGCCAGGAAAAATGGCAAAAAGAAGAAAAAAGTAATTTTCCGATTCAAGAAAAATCAAATCCCATATTTAAGAGTTAATATGCATCACCCAATAGATACTTTTATATTGTTCACTGTGCCAAGATGCTTTTTAAATTAGTTTAATTATTGAGTGATCATTGCTATAACAGGTCCTTCAGCGTGTGCACCATCTAAGACAGGCCAATGAAACCAAGACCTGAAACACACACACCATCCTCCATCATGAAGCTCCTAGTATATCACGAGTTGCTACTACTTGGCCGGTGACTATGTTTCTCTCTCATCCCCAAATTCTTAAAAGAAAATTAGAGTTTACATCCTCTAGAGAAGACTTTTTGCTACTTAAAGTTAAGCTCCTTTTAACCACAGGACATCAAGATAATCTTCCTTCAAGAACGTGATTCGATCTTTCTGAGCACTGAAGGTCAATAAAACTAAATCTCTTCTGGAGCTTTGTTGCAGAGGTGTACTCGGGATGAATTCTAAGGTTATCACCAACAGCTACCTTGCTTACAGTTGCTCTGCAAAGACTTACACACTCCACCTTCTGCCTCCTCATGTAATAGGTGAATGAAACAAAGAGTTTATAGCAAGTGGCACTCCAGGGATAAAGAGAAAGAATATCTTCTAAAACATGTTAAAGAAATTTAATTACTACAAAATAAAGTTTTGGTGGACAGAAGCAAATGGAGATTTGCATATAATGTGTAAGCATCTAAATTTTAGGACAGAATAGAAGACTCAGTTACAATGAAAGCATTTATGTTACTAAAACATTTAATTTTTTATTTGAGAACACTCAGATAATACAGAGTGCTATCATCTAAAAAAACAAGAAATTTATTAAGCATACCATGTGCTCTAGATTCAACTCATTCTTAAAAAAAGACAAACCAAAACATAACAGAGTGGCCACTCCACTCCAAGAATCTTAGTGAACTGAGTGCTGACCTATACAAGTACCAGAATCGTTGTTTCAAAGCAAAATTTAAGACCTAGTACTTTTGGAGAACTTACCTTGTTCTGAGTGGCAGCAGTCCATCACACTGAGTGCTTTGGTTATCGTATTACCAGGATACATACACGTTACTTTGCTTAGGAAGAAAGACACTGTCCCTGTCAGCTTAATTAAACCAAGGTACTTACTGAAGACATTCTTTACAATGTGGCAAACTATTTGTTTCCCTTAAACTCATTCAGAAGCTGCCAGGATGCCAATACCAGCTGAGCTTTGAAATTTCATGATGCAAAGTTTCTATTCAAAATATTAAATGAGCTTTCTCTAAAAATAAATTGGACCAGAAAGAGCTATTACTTGCAACGTACTTTTTCGTATCCCAACTGAGATAACAAGTTTTAGACGTGCTGGTCTCAGCAAACTGACTGTTTAATTGCTTTCACAGAAATCCTACAATAAGAACATTTTTAAGGCAGCAGTTGGCTAAAACATCAAGGCTCAGCTTGGACTAACATTTCTTCATTGAGTGGCTCAGCTGGGATACACGAAGCATGCAGCAGATAAGGTAAACTTCACTTAATAGCAGCCCTTGGTCTAATCAAGTTTATTCTGTCAGGTTACAAAGCAATACATAATAAGGCATACTGTGCTCCACAATAAACTATTCTGGGTTTGGGGGTCCTTTTTTTAAAAAGCGTAATAAAAATTAAGGATTTCATAAAGTATAAAAGGAGAATAAAGCAATCTTAACTGTGCCATACAATATACTCTTCGGTATTCTGAACAAAAACATAAAAATCCTTATTAGGCAAGCAGGAGAAGGATCACACAGCATTCCTGGCTGTTGTGCACGTTTGAGGGCTCTTCACTTAAGTGTCCACTTGTACAGCACGTCTCTTGCCTCACAACACGTAAGTCAAGGCTTGTGAGCCTCCCACCACTGCACCACAGTGGAACTCTTGTACCAAGAGGAAATGGCACGAAGAATTATACAGGTCTGGTCCCCTGCTAATCATAGTTGGGGGAAAAAAAAAACGCATGGATATCTGACATGACCTGCATAGCTGGGAACAGATCTGGCCCTGATGATACCTGGACATTCAGTAAGTTTCACAGTTCTTTCACTTCTTCGAGTAGGCCCTTAGGGAGGAAAAGAAAAACAAAACCAACACCCAGCAAGGCAGCTTAACATCTACTCATTGTTTGTGAGTATAATACATTTATTTTCAATCTATAAACTTCAGGTGTACTTTATACTGATAATATCCTACCTGCGTGCAGGCTAATATTACTCTCTGTTGTACACAAGAACTGCCTAGCAAGAAAGAGACAGCGGTACCATCAATCCCTCTAAGATGAAATACACAGCTCCACCCATGGATCACTAGGAACCCCAACCCCAGCTGAATTCCCACAGCTGAATTCCCACAGTCTCACTGCAGTGCAGCCCTCAAACCACTTTTTGGTTGGTTTTTTTTTCCTCTCTTCAAGGTAAATTCATTTTACAGAGGGGAAGAAAGAGGAACTGATTGACAGCCCTTCCCAAAGCAACTCCTTATAGTTCACCATCACTCTGCACTGCAGTCCCTTCAACAAAGCCAAGCTCTCCCAAGATGGACATACATAAATACAGGGCCTACTACTGTACAGTAAACAGAAAGCTTCTACCACACTTCTTAATTATGGATTCCCAAACGACGGCACAGAAATCACTTCAACAGCAACGTCAAGTAGACAACCGGACACCGGTTTCAGTGCATGCAACGGCTCTCATCTGAAGCGTGGAAACAAGCAGGCCCACACCGGTATTTGCCTCCAGTGTGCCAGCAGGCAGGACTAGTCACTGCACAAAGCAATGACTCCTGGCTGCCTGACTGCACTCCAGCACATTGGAAAGGATCCAGCCTCTAGCTCAATACGGACAACCAAGCCCAGAGAGGGACCAGGCAGGAGCCCCACTGGCAGGCAAGGAGTAGCACTACAGACCCAATTCATGGGGGTAAGAATTGTTGTAGGAGGGTAGAGATGTTTGGGACACCAGTTGGTGGGGTGTCATAAAAGAAACATGAGACTAGGGATGTGCAGAGATGAAGAGAAAGATGCAGATCGTCTCTGGGACTGGCTGCCAGAGGGCAGGGAGCTGCTGCTGCCAGTGCTGGCACGCATGGCTAAACGCTTTGCAAATACACCATCACCACGGAATAGATCATCAGACAGACCAACAGACTAAAACTGATTATGTATGTCATTTTACCTCTAAGTACAGGCCCAGAATCACTGACAAAAAGGAAAATGTATTTTAACAGCTACAATACACGCTACAGGAGATAGCTTTAATTGTCAAAACCTCACCTGAATTTGGACCAATAAATGGAGAATCCATTCACAGGTTGAGCAACACCTTAACAGCTTACAAGGCAGATGAAAATTACATACACAGACTAGGCAGATCCTTTAAAAGCTATTCTTGATGCATCATGAATTATGCCAGTTTTCCTTTATTTCCACAAGTCATGTTTCTTTCCCTTCTAACTCTTTTAATGGTATCAAATTGCCAGTATGGTAACACCAGATTAGAGGTTCAGCTCTCCACTGTCACCAAGCATAAGGAAACAAATGCCTTCCTTGCACGTTTTTTAGACAACTGTACAAATCAAGGAGAGGCCAAGCAAATATTATTAGAGGAAGAATTACTGGAGAGGACAGACTAGAACCATGAAGAAATGAAACCCATTTCTAAGTAACAGGGCTACTTTAAAGGAGGATGACTCCAAGACAAAACTTCTCAGGAATACTTCTCACAGATTTCTCAGTGCCTAGAGCAAATCAAAGTAAGGGACTCTTTAATACTACATCAGATTTGTGACACAAAAATTAAAGTACAAAATGTGGGCAGTTACCCAGTAAACCTGACGTAGTGATTTATCAAGTAAAATACCTACAGGATCTACAGGTGGCAATAGGTCTTTTTTCTCTTGTTCATCTTCCTCTTCATCTGTGCTATATTCTTCCATTGTTTCTCCACTTGCAAAGTGAATAACCCTCCTTGGAATTTTCTTCTTCTTTCCTATGACACCCAGCTCCACATTCTCAAAGCCTCTATCTCCATTTGTAAGTTGCTATAACGAAGTAAAAAAAAAAAATAAAAATCATTATCTCAAGTACACACTTCTGGAACTGGAAAAGTTCCCCCTTAAAAAACTTAGTGAGATATTTAAAACAGTTTAGACTGATTAGTGTATATAGTGGACATTTGCAAGAGCATGGCTGCAGATAAAAGATAGGACTGAAACATTACTGTTTGCAGATACACAAAAACTGGTTTCATCATGAAAAACAACCAAAAGGTAAGTGCCTTCCCGTCAGCATGGAGAGGTGGTATTAAAAATAACTGTTCCAGAAGAGCACTGCGTTATGTGGGAGTTTCCCAGCAGGACACTTTTCTCTAAATAATTTGCTGAGCACCTAAGTGTTACATTTCAAACTACCATTGGTTTTGGAATAGCTAGTGAAATTAATTAAGCAATTCATAGGCTGTAGCCATCTCTATGCAAACTTAGACAGACACCTCTAGCACTAGAATTGCACGAGGGTAACGCAGCGGCCAGGCTCAAGCTTTAGAAAGATGCATCAAGGAATCTGTTCCTGTGGGTTTTCATCAGCAAGCACGATTAGTACACAGGACCGTGCTAAAAGAACAACACTCAGTTTTGTGGCTAAGGACATATAGAAAGAGCAATACAATGTCTGGTTTTGTTCTTCCAGCTGCTGAATACTACAATGCAGTCTTTGGGTCAAAAGCATTAAAAAAAATATACTTCTAATTCAAAGGCCAATCAGTAATTCTTTATGTTAGTAACTCCTGCAGCCAAAGAATGTCAGTAAGGTTTTGGATTGTAGCTATCAAACTAGAGCCTTCACCTTGGTGGAGCTTTTAGACACTGCTGCATCAAATGCATAAAACTCTTCTGAAAACACTTCTGTCACGCAGAGAAGGACACAGAAGGCAGGAAATGCCAACCACATGTTTTTAATGTACCGTGAAGGTTTTTAAATATGCACGAGCTTGTGTAATTGGAAACCATAGCATAAGGGGCGAGATGCGTGTACACAGAATTCAGGCTGCATAAAAGGGGCAGATTCCAGTTTTCAACTTCTTGCCTATGCAAACTTAACAGTCTCCACGGACTACGATTCAAAATTATTAATGAAAACGTATTTTACCACATAGGTTAAAGACATCCCTTAATTGTTGCAAGCACAGCATCACCGTTCCCATCTCTTACACCAGATTACACGAATCAGCTGTGCCACACAAACAGGCTCGGTTTAGCTGGCAAAGCCAGTAGGCATGCTAGGACAGGAGAGGGCTCTGGGGAACAGAACAGCTTCCTTCATTCCAGGCACAGATTTTTCCTGTGCCCATAGAGAAGAGGGAGGGAAGGTAAAGATCACGTGCTGAGCTCTACAAAGCGGGGAGGGAGTGCACACATTCATCATCCTTAGCCCTCATGCCACTGCTTCTCAAAACTGCAAGTCATTTCAGCTTCCCTTAGCATTTCTGTAGCTACCATGGCACATTTTGGGCATTTTCCTGGAAGAGCAGAGCAGAACGAAGCAGCAAGTTCTCAATGGGGTAATTCAGCGGAAAGCGTTAAGATTTTCATGCCAAATTACATTTTCATGTAGAAAGACAGAACTGTCTGTCTGGGGCCCGGTGCACTCTGCTGCATACCAGTGTTGGGAACATGGCAGGAGCAGGGGAGCAAAGCTGCAAAAACATGAATGCTAAAAACAGCGAGGCAACCTCAGCACGGGGAGCACACCTTGCTGCCGCTGTAAGAGCGGGCACCACTTACTGCAACTCAGTTCTGTGGTTTTTGGAGCAAAGTGCAGCACAGAATCAGCCTTTTATGAACATTTCACACTCCTTTCTTGGCACCACACAATGATGACATTTTTCATGTTTAGTCACAGTGCTGAAGAAGGCTGTATCTTGCAGCACGGCATCACAAATATTACTGTGATTAACAACAGCAAGCAACTTGAGCCTCTCCTTAGAGCTCCTCTACAGGCACAGTCTGATTTTGGCTCATTTAACTCAAATGCTTCAACTATTTTAACTTAGAAAAAAGCCATAGATACCATTTAAAGTTGAAAAGGCAGGCTTCAATTCCCACACGCCATTTACTCTACCTACAGTAAACACCTCCATATAGCTGGTACTAGTACCAAGTTTCAGGCAAATGCAGTTGTTCAAGACAGTAAGGATTCACCAAGGAATGATGAATCTTGTTTCCTTAGTAATCTGGTTCAGGGCCCTAAATTATCAAAAAAAAAGTAATACATATCAGCTGTTGTTTTGTTGTTACCTAATCGACAAACCCGGATGTGGGTTTTAGTCATCACTGTAACATTTGTCCTTTTAATTTCTACATGCACATGATCAATAAAAGCCAGCTCTCCCAGCTGCAAGCAGAAAGTTCAGCAATAGTAAATTGTACTTATCTATTGCCAAATTTATATTTATTTCTTTATTGCCAAAACTGCGGCAATGCAGATCTATTCTAGAATTGCCAGCTAGGCTCTCTTTATAACTCAAATGATAGAGTATCTCCTGTTCAAGGCTCTACACTTTTGATCTTCCTTTACAAATCCGATCTTCTTTTCCAATTCAAGAAGATGTTACAAAGATCATCCTTGCAGTGCACAGCTTTGGTGAGGTTGCCACCTCATTTTTTCCACAGGCTTGTCCCTCTCCAACACGTCACATGGGTGTTGAAAGACTCAGCACTTGTCTTAACCTCATGCTGCAGAGATATTTACTTTGGCTTCTATTCTGGCAGCTGTTAGACACGAAGGCCAGTCACCCTTGTGCTTTTGCCACACCAGGTAATGCTCTTAAGGTGCTCGGTGAACACTGTAAAGTAACTTCCTGTTACTTTCAGATCCCCTCTTTGAATTCTTCTTGGCTTTATAGCACCCGTACAAACCTTGCCTGCCAGGAAGTCAGCATCTGAAACTGCTGCTCCTTGTTTACCTTCTTTACACCACTCTCTTATCTCACCCTTTGGACAGAGACGGAGAGAGAGCCGGGCACGCTTTGACAGTGTAAGCACAACACGGAGCACACCGCAACATCAGTCCACATCCCAAATGCCAGGACAGATAAATGACAGTTAAGGATGGGGTGTGCCACTACACCTGCAGGTAAGCTAGCAGAGCTCACACAACTAGTATTAGATGATGCAATAACATAAACCTTCATCAAGGAGAGCAAAAAGAAAAGCAAAAAGTAACCGGGAGACCAGACTCTTCAGCATCTTTTAATCTGGTGGACTTGGGTATCCTTACAAGAGTTCATGACCCCAAATGCCAAAGCCTGTGATGTCCACTCTCCCTCAGGAAGACGAGTAATTCAATTTGCACAAATCCACTGACCTGACAGTGCTACTTACTAGAAGGCTGGTAACAGCTAATGCGAAACATCTCCACCCATGCATGCCGCCTTGCCTGCCTTGCTGATTTCATAGGTGTTCGTTCTGGGACTCGGGGCTTTTTTGGGGACACGATTTTAGGGGATTTGTTTGGGTTTTTTTCTTTTCATACAGCTTGACTTTTCACCCTGTGTTTCAACTGATGTTAAACAGCCCAAGTCTCTGTGAGACAAGGTAAGGGAATAACAGAGCCAAAGGACGACTGTAAGGGAAGACAATCCTTGGGAAGGCACCGCGACCATCAGCGAAGGTGCAGTGCATAGAGCAGGCTATGGCAGGGGTAAGACAGCTCGCCGGGTCACACTTAATTAAGAGCTGGTGTCCCTGACCATCTCCAACGCCTTCTCCAACCTGGCAGCGCGGAAGGAAGCTGAAACCTGTCTCGATTTAATATTCATCAGGCTCGTTTGTAAGAGGCATTATGTGCCGGTGAACAGGAGACACCGGAGACACG